>NC_037673.1:66322747-66387083 GCF_003255815.1 Theropithecus gelada
TTTTGAGACAGAGTCTCGCTCTGTCGCCCAGGCTGGAGTGCAGTGGCGCGATCTCGGCTCACTGCAAGCTCTGCCTCCCGGGTTTACGCCATTCTGCTGCCTCAGCCTCCCGACTAGCTGGGACTACAGGCGCCCGCCACCTCCCCGGCTAGTTTTTTGTATTTTTTAGTAGAGACGGGATTTCACCGGGTTAGCCAGGATGGTCCCGATCTCCTGACCTCGTGATCCGCCCGTCTCGGCCTCCCAAAGTGCTGGAATTACAGGCTTGAGCCACCGCGCCTGGCCAAATTTATTGTTTCTTTAACGTGATAACTGATCAAGGCCCAGCACGGTGGCTTACACCTATAATCCCAGCACTTTGGGAAGCTGAGACAGGAGGATCACCTAAGCCCAGGAGTTCGAGACCAGCCTGAGCAACACAGAGATCCCCATCTCTAAAAAAAAAAAACAGAAATAACTGATCAAACTTTAAACTTTTCTAATTTCATCAGAAAATTAAGCTACATAATTCGATATCTCTAACCAAAGGATCCTGGTTTTACTTCAGATTATGATTCTCCCCTAAAATGTCTACTATAGTAATGCAGAGGTGTGTGTTTTTACTAGTTAATAGTCACATGGTCCAAAGTTCAGAAGAGTAAATGGCATAAAGACTTCCACTTCTTTCACTCACATACACAGCTCTCTTCTCTAGAAACGACCATTCTTGTCAGTTTCTAGACTATCTTTCCAGATATTATATGCATACACAAGAAAAAAGTGTATATTATTTTTCACTTAGAAATTATTCCATAATTAAAACAGTAAAAAGCATTCTTTTTTTAGCTGCCTAATAACTCCATTAATGGATTTTTTTTTTAAGATTGGATCTAATCTTTTGCTATTCTAGACAATACTAATATGAATAGCCTTATACAGACATTTTGCATGTGTGCAAATAAATATGTGGAATTCCTACAAGTGGAATTTCAGAGTCAAAGGGTTTGGAACGTTTATAAATTTGAAAAATATTACTAAATTTTACTCCATTGAGATTGTAACAGCTTACCCTCCTGCCAGCAATGTTAGATGTCTTAAAATGGAAATAGAGAAACATTTCTTATGGCCTAAATTAGTAGCAAATTAAATATATAGGGAGATTATATTTAGATGGCTGAGCTCAGTTATAAAGCCACTCAAGTTCATTTCATTTTAGAGTGATTTTCCAGAAGGAAAATTTTCTGGTAAATTAATTATTTAATTTAATTAAAACGGTAAATTACCAATTTTTTTTTTTTTTTTTGGACAATCTTGCTCTGTCACACAGGCTGGAGTGTAGTGGTGCAATCTCTGCTCACTGCAACCTCCACCTCCCAGGTTGAACTGATTTTCCTGCCTCAGTCTCCCGAGTAGCTGGGACTACAGGCACGTGCTCACCATGCCCAGCTAATTTTGTATTTTTAGAGACACCGTGTTGGCCAGGCTGGTCTGGAACTCCTATCCTCAGGCAATCGGCCTGCCTCAGCCTCCCAAAATGTTGGGATTACAGGCATGAGCCACCATACCCGGCCCTTTTTCTGTCTTATTCCTTGTATCCATAGCACATTTCTGACACAGATGTTCAAAGATGGTTATATGCAGTGCATATAGAAACACTGTTCTGTTACATATTTTCTTTCCTGATATTTTTATTAAGGTGTTTTTAACATAGAATAAATTGCCTGGGCGTGGTGGCTCACGCCTGTAATCCCAGCACTTTGGGAGGCTGAGGTGGGCAGATCACGATGTCAGGAGATTGAGACCATCCTGGCCAACATGGTGAAACCCTGTCTCTACAAAAAATACAAAAAAATTAGCTGGGCCGGGTGCGGTGGCTCACGCCTACAATCCCAGCACTTTGAGAGGCCAAGGTGGGTGATCATGAGGTCAGGAGTTTGAGACCATCCTGACCAACATGATGAAACCCCGTCTCTACTTAAAAAAAAAAAAAAATACAAAACAGCCAGGCCTGGTGGCTCGCGCCTGTAATCCCAGCTACTCAGGAGGCTGAGACAGGAGAACCGCTTGAACACGGGAGGTGGAGGTTGCAGGAGCCGAGATCATGCCATTGCACTCCAGCCTGGGCAACAGAGTGACACTCCATCTCAAAAAGAAAAAAATTAGCTGGGCGTGGTGGTGCGTGCCTATAATCCCAGCTACTCAGGAGGCTGAGGGCAGGAGAATCACTTGAACCAGGGAGTCAGAGGTTGCAGTGAGCCGAGGTGGCGCCACTGCACTCCAGCCTGGCAAGAGAGCAATACTCTGTCTCAAAAGACAAACAAACAAAAATCATAGAATAAACTACACAGATCGTAAGTGCTCAGTTCAGTGAAGTGGTGAGGATATGGAGCAACTGGAACTCACTGCTAAAATTAAGTAATACATGCATCCTGTGACCCAGCATTTTCACTCCTAGGTATTTCACTCCTAGGTATTCATATTTCACAATATGAAGCATGTGTTTACAAAAAGACTTGTACAAGAATATGTATTCGTAATAGCAAAAAAAACTAGAAACAACCCAAATGTCCATCAATAAGAGAATGGATAAGTCAATTGTCGTGTATTCATAATAGAATAATAAGCAGTAAAAAATAAAATTACCATTACATTTAGAAGAATCTCAAAAACATATTAAGTGAAAGAAGGCAGACATAAGAGAGTTCATACTGTATTCATTTCATTTATAAGAAGTCCAGAGGGCACGGCGGCTCACACCTGTAATCCCAGCAATTTGGGAGGCCAAGGTGGGCAGATTGCTTGAGCTCAGGAGTTCAAGATCAGTCTGGGCCATGTGGCAAGACCCCATCTCTAAAAAAATACAAAAATTACCCAGTCACGGTGGCATGCACCTGTGGTCCTATTATTTGGGAAGCTGAGATAGGAGGATCACTCTTGAGCCCAGGTTGAGGCTATAGTAAGCTGTGATTGCACCACTGCACTCCAGCCTGGGAGGCAGAGTGAGACCCTGTCTCAAAAACTTTTTTTCAAATTCATGTATATAAAGTCCAAGAACAGATAAGACTAATACATACTGATAGAGCACAGAAAGTGGGTTTGTATTCGTTTTCTATTGCTGTTGTAACAAATTACCACAAACTTAGTGGCTTAACATGCATTTTCAACCTGAGAAGGCTGATTAGTAAAAGATTTTTTTAAAAAACACCAATTCATTGCCTTAGTTCTGTGGGTCACAAGTCCAGGATGAGGCTCATTGGGCCAAGTTCAGGGTGTCAGCTGGGCTGTTTCTTCCTGGAGGATCTACAGGAGAATCTGTTTCCTTGGTCATTAAGGCTTTTGGCTGAATTTAGTCCTTATAGACATAAAGCCGTGGTCCCTGTTTCTTCACTGGTGTTCCCAACTTCTAGAGGCCACCTGCATTCCTTGCTTGTGGTCCCCTTCCTCCATCTTCACAACCAGCAAGAGTGGGTCACATAGTTCTCATGCTTCAGATCTCTCCTCCCCCTTCTTTCACCACTGCACCTCTCTGACCTGTTCTACTTTCCTCTTCTACTTCTAAGGACTCATGTGATTGCACTGGGCCCACCCAGGTAATCCAGGATATCCTCCCCATCTCAAAGTCTTCAAAGTTCCATTTGCCAGGTAAGGTAACATATTCACAGGTTCCAGGCATTAGGGCATGGACATTTTTGGAAGGTCCTTATTCTGGTCATCTTGGGAAAATAAGAGATTTGTTGGAAAGGGGCAGGAAGGATCTCTTTGGAGTGATGGAAATGTTCTGTATCTTGATCAGGGTGGTGGTTACACATGTGTATACAGTTGTCAAGTCTTAAATTACAATTTCTACATTATGGCATTTTCTTTTTCGAGTATTTTTTATTTTGCTTTAATTATTTAGAAGCTACTTTGTGCTCGGCACTGTATTAAGCACTTTATGTAATCATCTTGTGCTTTTTTTTTTTTTTACTTCTAGCACACTGATATTATCACATATTAAGTTTGCTTTAGGCCGGGCACTGTGGCTCATGCCTGTAATCTCAGCACTGTGGGAGGCCAAGGCGGGCCAATCACTTGAGGCCAGGAGTTAGAGACCAGCCTGCCCAACATGGCAAAACCCTGTCTCTATAAAAAATACAAAAAGTGGCCGGGCGCGGTGGCTCAAGCCTGTAATCCCAGCACTTTGGGAGGCCGAGACAGGCGGATCACGAGGTCAGGAGATCGAGACCATCCTGGCTAACACGGTGAAACCCCGTCTCTACTAAAAAAATACAAAAAACTAGCCGGGCGCGGTGGCGGGCGCCTGTAGTCCCAACTACTCGGGAGGCTGAGGCAGGAGAATGGCGTGAACCCGGGAGGCGGAGCCTGCAGTGAGCTGAGATCCGGCCACTGCACTCCAGCCTGGGCGGCAGAGCAAGACTCCGTCTCAAAAAAAAAAAAAAAAAATACAAAAAGTAGCCAGTTATGGTGGTTCACGCCTGCAGTCCCAGCTACTTGAGAGGCTGAGGCGGGAGGATTGCTTGAGCCCAGGAGGTGGAGGTTGCAGTGAGCCGAGATCACTCCACTGCACTCCAGCCTGGGTGACAGAGCCAGACCCTGTCTCAAAAACAAAAAAAAAAGTTTCCTTTAGTTAGTCAAGTTTGATAATGCAGTAAGGTCAACTAGACTCATTCAGGTACATATTATTCCACTTTATGGTTATTTGCTATTTGAATTTAAAACCCAAGGTTTCTCCCTGCAACAAACTTTAATAAATAGATGTGTTAATATTCACACAGTTACAGCAAGCCTGTTTAAGAAAATAATACAATCATTTATGGCTTTTTGTGTTTTATTTATGTTTTTATTTATTTATTTTTAGAGTCTCACTCAGTTGCCAGGCTGGAGAGCAGTGGTGCAATCTGTGCTCACTATAATCTCCACTTCCTGGGTTCAAATGATTCTCCTGCCTCACCCTCCCACGTAGCTGGGACTACAGGTGCACACCACCACGCCCAGCTAATTTTTGTATTTTTTTTTTTAGTAGAGACGGAGTTTCACCATGTTGGCCAGGATGGTCTCGATCTCGACCTTGTGATCCATCCACCCACCTCGGCGTCCCGAAGTGCTGGGATTACAAGCATAAGCCACCGTGCCCGGACTGCGTTTTATTTTTCATTATAATTCTTTTCTTCTGTTATCGCAATTTATGGCTTTTTAAACATTCAATAAATTAACTCATAACAAATACTGAAGGCCTTTACACTAAATACACTGCACTAGGAGCTAGGGATAAAGTCATCAGTAATACAAAGTCCTGCCCTAATGGAGCTTACTTCTAATGTAGAAGACAAGACCAGTATGTAATAAAATGTAGTAAATACTATGAAGAAAAGCAATAACTTACTGAACTTTTGCCATGTTCCAGATGGACACTGTTCTAAACAATAAATATGTGTAATTATTATTTCCATTTTACTGATGCGGAAACTGAAGCAGGAAAAGGTTAATTAACCTGCCCCAAATCATACACGTTGTAAGTGGGAAAGCCAGCTTTCTAAACTAGGCACTCTGGATTCAGGGTTGAGACTTAGCTAAAGCAGGGTTCAAGGACAGACTTATAGAGGTGCCAGAGAGTGGCTGAAGAGGATTTCTATGGAAGAAGACTTCAGCACTGCAGTGAAGTCAGGAGGCAGACAGTCTCCAGGATTCTAAACCATCTTCTACTAACAACTACTATTCTAGACTGAGAGAACATCAAATGAAATGCAAGGACATTTGAGACAGGAGGTGCTTAGCATGATTTAAAAAAAAAAAAAAAAGGAAGAAAAAAAAGCAAGAGACCAGTGATAGCAGCAAACTTAGACGGCATGTTGAGAACTTGGAAAGTCTGTGGATGGCTCCAAATAAGGTACTGACTTGAGCCAATGTGTTTCGAAAGTATCAGGGTAGGAGAGCAAGAGTAGAATCTCGGGTACAGTTGGAAGGCTTTTGCTGAAGCTGAAGGGAGAGAGGATGGTGACTTGAATAAAGTAACATATTCATGGCCCCTTATTTGTAAGCTTGCTCTTTAAGATAAAAAGACGAATCAGACACAAACCCTGCCTTCAATATGCTTGTTACAGCAGGGAAGAGAAGACATAAGTAACTCAAACATTAGAGAGATTTGATGCCCTAAGTAAATAGCAAACTTCAGAATGTGGAAGTTACTTTGATTTTATGAGTTGAGTGTTGCTTTGTTGCCAGAATGGAGTGCAGTGGCGTGATTATGGCTCACTGCAGCCTTGAACTCTTGGGCTCAAGTGATCCTCCCACCTCAGCCTCCTTATAGTAGCTGGGACTACAGGTGCGTGCTACCACGCCCAGCTAATTTTTTATTTTTTGTTGAAACAGATTCTATATGGTCCAGGTTGGTCTCAAACTTCCGGGCTCCAGTGATCCTCCCACCTCAGCCTCCCAAAAAGCTGGGATTACAGGAATGAGCCATTAAGTCAGGCAGAGGTTACTTTTAGCTGAAGGGAAGAGGGCAAGGCTAGAAAGAGGAAGTGGCATTTGATAGACCTAAGGGACTGGTAAGCTTTGGAAGTATGATGGTAAAGGGATTCAGTCCACCTGGAGTGAACCATGTAAACCCATCGGCAGTTCAGTTTTACATAATCTTGGCCTACAGACATGGGATAAATAGGTTTACAGTTAGGAAGTTTAGGAGCAGGGATTTGTGGGTATTTGAATACCAGGTTAACGATCTGTTACTCTCTGGCCCAGCACGGCAGCTCACGCCTGTAATCCCGTCACTATGGAAGGCTAAGGCGTGCGAATCACCTGAGGTGAGAAGTTCGAGAGCAGTCTGGCCAACATGGTGAAACCCTGTCTCTACTAAAACTACAAAAATTAGCCAGATATAGTGGCAGGATTACAGGATCTAGGGGATAGCTACTCGGGATGGGTTGGGGGAAAAGGGGCGGCAGACTGAGGCAGGAGAATCGCTTGAACACGGGAGGCAGAGGTTGCAGTGAGCCGAGAAGAGAGACTTCTGTCTCAAAAAAAAAGAAACAATGGCCGGGCGCGGTGGCTCAAGCCTGTAATCCCAGCTCTTTGGGAGGCCGAGACGGGCGGATCACAAGGTCAGGAGATCGAGACCATCCTGGCTAACCCGGTGAAACCCCGTCTCTACTAAAAAATACAAAAAAAAACTAGCTGGGCGAGGTGGCGGGCGCCTGTAGTCCCAGCTACTTGGGAGGCTGAGCCAGGAGAATGGCGTGAGCCCGGGAGGCGGAGCTTGCAGTGAGCTGAGGTCCGGCCACTGTACTCCAGCCTGGGCGACAGAGCAAGACTCCGTCTCAAAAAAAAAAAAAAACAAAAAAAACAAAAACTATTATTCTCACAGAGGTTGCTGTAAGCCAAGATTGTGCCACTGTACTCTAGCCTGGGCAAAGAGCAAAACTCCATCTCAAAAAATAAAATAAAATAAAATAATAAAATAGATCTATTACTCTTCCTCTCTTTATTGTTTGTTACGAGTTAACTTTACCATACACATGTTAGGTAACCATAAGGGGGTTAGTTGTCTAACCCTGTAAAAAAGCATCAGGTAAATTATACTAACTTACACTTTACAAATGCCTGACTTCAAGCAGACTTTCCTGTCGTTGTTTGCCTCGATTTTCCTTAAGAACAGGATAGGCTTGCCTAATATGAAAGACTGCAAATTGATACAGTGGGATGGGCTGGCCTAGGAAAAAGACTCCCCGCCATAGTAGTGATCTAACTGCCAGTGTCTTATTCCCGCATTTTAAGTCATGGGGTTTGGATTCAGTAAATATAAGGTAGATCCCTTGTAGTCCTATGAAATCAAAGGAATAGTCCCAAATTAATCTATGGGAACTATTTTGTTAAAGGTATCTATTTAGTCAACAGATGTGTTAAAGACCTAATATATGTAAAGTAGTGTGTATGATGCAAAAGAGGTATGATATGGTTTCTACCCTCACAGGAAAGCACCGTTTATTGAGCATATACAAATATGTAAAAATAGAGGGCATGAAGAGATGCATGCTGGAAGAAAGGCAAAAGTAATATTGTTTTGAGTTCAGAAGAGGACAAGAACCCCTTTCCCTGGGAGATTAGAAAAACCTTTATGGAGGAGACGGCATATACTGTTGATAATCAGAAAAAAAACAATGGATTAAGCTATGATTATGAAGATTGGCTCAACCATATCCTAGCTCCATAGCAATTCAACTTAAACTCAGAGCTTCAAATTCCTCAACTATGCACACTAGTTTTTGGATCAGTGGTGCCATTCACCTCTTCCCACCCTTGACCCCACCAAATAGCAGATTGTAAAGCACAGGTGAGCACCAGTGTAAGGCTATTAAATTGTGCTTGCGGCCGGGCGCGGTGGCTCACGCCTGTAATCTCAGCACTTTGGGAGGCCAAGACGGGCGGATCACGAGGTCAGGAGATCGAGACCATCCTGGCGAACACGGTGAAACCCCGTCTCTACTAAAAAATACAAAAAACTAGCCGGGCGAGGTGGCGGGCGCCTGTAGTCCCAGCTACTCGGGAGGCTGAGGCAGGAGAATGGCGTAAACCCGGGAGGCGGAGCTTGCAGTGAGCCGAGATCCGGCCACTGCACTCCAGCCTGGGAGACACAGCCAGACTCCATCTCAAAAATAAATAAATAAATAAATAAATAAATAAATAAATAAATTGTGCTTGCAAGTCTCCTCTGTTACTGAATCCCAGGTTACTCAGCCCCAGCCTTGGAACCTCAGGCTACCGTGCCTTCCAGGAAGACAACTCACTGTGCAAACAGAGTAGCATCAGATACACTAGGAGCTGACTGTGGAAGAGAACCCTTACTTCAATTTCCAGGTCCAGTAGAAGGCCCTCAATCTCTGCCACTTTTCTTTCAGACCTTCTCTTTTATTATTTGCCTTCTCTCTTCATTTCCTTTTAGCTGCCTCTATCTTCTTGCCATCACTTAACTAAGAAAATTGAAGGCCCTACGAGGATTAAACTTAAGCCTTGTAATGGAAGATTTCTCAAATATGTAAGATATTTACTTGTGAAATACTTCACCCCAAGGGACATAACTTATGTCCCAGAGCAGTCTCTGTAGAAAGAGAAACAAGTTCCCCTTGCTGGAGTACTATAATTAATCACAATAAACAGAGCCTCCATGCAAAGGAGGCTTTTTTGCGTAAGAATCAATTCAAGAAAAATTTTAATACCTACAGACCACATTCTAAATATAACAAAAACAGTTTTCACTACCTTCTCAAGTGCTGATTCCAAAACACTCTTACCTCTAAGCCAATTTGCACATTCTCCATGCCCACACACATGCGTACACTGGGATGGGAGTAGGGTCTTATGTGTCTTGAAACTTCATGCCTCAATACGATATTCTGTTACTTGTTTTTTTCTTTAAAGATTTAGAGATTCTTGGCCAAACTTGGTGGCTCATGCCTTTAATCCCAACATTTTGGAAGACTGAGAAAGGAGGATCCCTTGTTTCTAGGAGTTCAAGACCAGCCTAGGCAACATACTGAGATCTCCAACTCTATTAAAAAAAAAAAAAAAAGACAGAGTCTTGCTCTGTCACCCAGGCTGGAGTGTAGTGGCACGATCTTGGCTCACTGCAACCTCTGCCTCCCAGGTTCAAGCAATTCTCCTGCCTCAGCCTCCCAAGTAGCTGGGATTACAGGTACCCGCCACCACACTCAGCTAATTTTTTGTATTTTTAGTACAGACCGGGTTTCACTGTGTTGCCCAGGCTGGTCTTGAACTCCTGAGCTCGAGTGATCCCCCTACCTTGGCCTCCCAAAGTGCTAGGATTACAGGCATGGGCCACTGCTTCCAGCCCACAGAATATTCTTAAATGATACTCGAGAAACTTTTTTCTTTTTTTGATTAAAACAGAGACAGGGTCTCACTATGTTGCCCAGGCTGGTCTGGAACTCCTGGCCTCAAGCCATCCTCCTACCTCAGCCTCCTAAAGTGTGGGATTATAGGCATAAGCCACTGTAACTTTTAATATGTTTTCCTTTGTGGGGGAGGACTTTTTATTGTACAACCTCCCTGATCATTACAGACAGCATCTAAAGCCTGAATTTTTAAAACTTTCAACTTTTATAATAGATTAAAGAGTACATGTGCAGGTTGGTTACATGGGTAAATTGTGTGATGCTGAGGCTTGGGGTCCCAACTATCCCATCACTCAGGCAGTAAAGATAGTGCCCAACAGGTGGCTCTTCAGCCCACATCCCACTCCCTCCCCATCTAATGATCCCCAGTGTCTGTTTTTCTTTACATTTACATGTATTCATTGTTTAGCTCCCACTTAGAAGTGAGGACATGCAGTATTTTGTTTTCTATTCTTGCATTAGATCACTTAGGATAATGGCCTTCAACTCCATCCATGTTGCTGCAAAGGATATTCTTCTTCTTTTTTATGGCTGCATGGTATTTAATGGTATATATGTACCACATTTTCTTTATTCAGTCCACCGTTGATGGGCACCTAGATTGATTCCATGACTTTGCTATAGTAAACAGTGCTGTGAGAAACATATGAGTTCAGGTGTCTTCTTTTTTTAAGTTTTTTGTTTGTTGGTTTTTTTTGAGACAGAGTTTCACTCTGTCGTGCAGGCTGTAATGCAGTGGCGTGATCTCAGCTCACAGCAACCTCTGCCTCTCAGGTTAAAGAGATTCTCCTGCCTCAGCTTCCTAAGTAGCTGGAATTACAGGCATGCGCCACCGTGCCTGGCTAATTTTTTTTTTTTTTTTTTGTATTTTTAGTAGAGACGGGGTTTCACTATGTTGGTCAGGCTGGTCTCCAACTCCTGACCTCAAATGATCTGCTCACCTCGCCCTCCCAAAGGGCTGCGATTACAGGCATGAGCCAGGTGCCTTTTTTTTTTTTTTTTTTTTTTGAGACAGAGTCTCGCTCTGTTGCCCAGGCTGGAATGCTATGGCGTAATCTCAGCTCACTGCAAACTCCACCTCCCAGGTTCAAGCGATTCTCCTGCCTCAGCCTCCCAAAGGGCTGGGATTACGGGCGTGAGCCACCACGTCCAGCTAATTTTTTTATTTTTAGTAGAGACGAGGTTTCACCATGTTGGCCAGGCTAGTCTCGAACTCCTGACCTCAAGTGATCCACCCACCTCAGCCTCCCGAAGTGCTGGGACTATAGGAGTGAGCCACCTCGCCCAGCCAAGCCAGGCATCTTTTTGATAAAACAACTTCTGTTCCTTTGGGTAGAAACCCAGTAGTAGGATTCCAGGGTAGAATGACAGTTTTATTTTTAGTTATTTGAGAAATCTCCATACTGTTTTCCACAGGAGTTAACAAATTTACATTCCTATCAACAGTGTATAAGCATTCGATTTTCTCTGCATCCTTGCCAACAGCTGTTATTTTTTGACTTTTTAATAATAGCCCTTCTGACTAGTGTGAGACAGTATCTCCATTTGGTTTTAATTTGCATTTCTCTGATGTAAATCATAACTTTTTGTTAAACCAATATTCAGTTTCCAATATTATGACTATAAATTGCCACAATGCCCTGTGTACCATATTATGATTATATTTCCATTTTCCATATTAACTTCTAGTTTGCTCCAGGTTTAATATGGCCTTTTTTGTTTGTTTGTTTGTTTGTTTTCGGGTTTGGCTTTTTTGTTTTTTTCTTTGAAACAGAGTCTCGCTCTGTTGCCAGGCTGGAGTGCAGTGGCGTGATCCCAGCTCACTGCAACCTCAGCCTCCTGGGTTCAAGCGATTATCCTGCCTCAGCCTCCCGAGTAGCTAGGAATACAGTCATGTGCCACCACGTCCGGCCAATTTTTGTATTTTTAGTAGAGACGGGTTTTCACTGTGTTAGCCAGGATGGTCTCGATCTCCTGACCTCGTGATCTGCCCGCCTGGGCCTCCCAAAGTGCTAGGATTACAGGGATGAGCCACAGCACCCAGCCATGGCCTTGTTTTTTATCATTTGCCTAGTTTTATAAATTTCTTCTCAGTCTGTTCCAATACATCAGCTACCAATTTTATTTATTTTTTTGCTTGGAGACGTCCCTCTTAGAGCCTACTGTCCTTGTCATTCTACTTCAGGCTTCACTGATTGCTCTCTGGGTCTGTTGATGGACACTTATGTTGCTTCCAAATCTTGGTTATTGTAAATAGTACTACAATAAACATGAGAGTGCAGATACTTCTTCAACATACTGACAGTCTTTCTTTTGGGTATATACCTAGCAGGGGAATTGCTGGATTATATGGGAGCTCTATTTTTAGTTTTTTGATGAACCTCCAAATTATTCTCCATAGTGGTTGTGCTAATTTACATTCACATCTACAGTGGACAAGGGTTCCCTTTTCTCCACATCCTCGCCAGTGTTTGTTATTGCCTGTCTTCTGGCTATAAGCCTTTTTATTTTTTTTATTTTTTTATTTTTTTGAGACAGAGTCTCGCTCTGTCACCCAAGCTGGAGTGCAGTGGCACGATCTCAGCTCACTGCAGCCACCGACTCCTGGGTTCCAGCAATTCTCCCGCCTCAGCCTCTCAAGTAGCTGGGATTACAGGGGCGTGCAACCATGCCCAGCTAATTTTTGTATTATTAGTAGAGACACAGTTTTGACATGTTGGCCAGGCTGGTCTTGATCTCCTGAACTCAAGTGATCCGCCTGCCTCAGCCTCCCCAAGTGCTGGGATTACAGGCATGAACCTGGCCAATATAAGTCATTTTAACTGAAGTGAGATGATATCTCATTGCAGTTTTGATTTGCATTTCTCTGATGCTCAATGCTGTTGAACTCCCTTCATAAATGTGTTTGCCATTTGTATGTCTTTTGAGAAATGTCTATTCCGCTCTTTTGCCCATTTGTAAATCAGATTATTAGATTTTTTACTATAGAGTTGTTTGAGCTCCTTACATATTCTGGTTATTAATCCTTTGTCAAATGGATAGTTTGCAAATATTTTCTCCCATTCTGTGGGTTTCTCTACAACGTTGATTGTTTCCTTTGCTCGGCAGAAGCTTTTTAACTTGATATAATCCTACTTGTACATTTTGGCTTTGGCTGCCTGTGTTTATGGTATGTTACTCAAGAACTCTGCCCAGTCCAATGATCCTAGAGAGTTTCCCCAGTGTGTTCTTTTAGTAGTTTCATAGTTTAGAAGTCTTAGATTTAAATGCTTAATACATTTTTATTTGATTTTCATAGATGACAAGAGATAAGGATCTAGTTTCATTCTTATGCATATGGATATCCAGTTTTCCTAGCACCACTTATTGCAGAGACTGTCTTTCCCCATTGTATGTTTCCCCATTGTATGTTATTGCCATGTATGGCACCTCTGTTGAATATAAGTTCACTGTACATGTATGGATTTGTTTCTGGGTTCTCTATTCTGTTCATTGGTCTATGTGTCTGTTTTATGCCAGTGCCATGCTGTTTTGGTTATTGTAGCTCTGTAGTATAATTTGAAGTCAGGTAGTGTGATTCTTCCACTTTTGTTCTTTTTGCTCACAATAGCTTTGGCTATTCTGAGTGTTTTGTGATTCCACATAAATTTTAGGATTCATTTTTTTCTATTCTGTGAAGAACGTCATTGGTATATTGATAGAGATTGCACTGAATCTGTAGATTGTTTTAGGTTGTATGGGCATTTTAACAATATTGATTCTTCCAATCCATGAACATGAAATATTTTTCCATTTTTTTGTGTCTTCTTCAATTTCTTTCACCAATGATTATAGTTTTCACTGTAGAGATCTTTCACTTCTTTGGTTAATTTCTAGGTTTTGAATTTCATTTGTAGCTAATGTGAATGGAATTATGTTCTCAATTTCTTTTTCAGATAGTTTGCTGTTGGCATATAAAAATACTACTGATTTTCACCTGGGCTCAGAGGCTCATACCTGTACTTCTAGCACTTTGGGAGGCCAAGGCAAGCAAATCACATGAGGCCAGGAGTTCAAGACCAGACTAGCCAACATGGTGAAACCCTGTCTCTACTAAAAATACAACAATTAGCTGGCCATGCTTATCTGTAGTCCCAGCTACTTGGGAGACTGAGGCAGGAGAATTTTTTGAACCCAGGAGGCAGAAGCTGCCATGAGCTGAGATTGGGAAACTGCACTTCAGCCTGGGGAACAAAGCAACACTCTGTCTCAAAAAAAAAAAAAAAAAAAAAAGGCTGGGCTCAGTGGCTCACGCCTATAATTCCAGCACTTTGGGAGGCCAAGGTGGGAGAATTACCTGAGGTCAGGAGTTTGAGACCAGCCTGGCCAACATGGTCAAACCCAGTCTCTACTAAAAATACAAAAATTAGCCAGGTGTGGTGGCACACACCTATAACCCCAGCTATTCAGGAAGCTGAGGCACAAGAATCACTTTAACCCAGGAGACAGAGGTTGCAATGAGCCAAGATTATGCCACTGCACTCCACCCTGAATGATACAGTGAGACTCTGTCTCAAAAAAAACCCAAAAAAACAAACAAACCAAAAAAAAACAACCTACTGATTTTTGTATGATAATTTTTTTTTTTTTAATTTTTATAAAAGACAGGGGTTTCTCCATGTTGGCCAGGCTGGTCTCAAACTCCTGGACTCATGCAATCCTCCAGTCTTAGCCTCCCAAATTGCTGGGATTACAAGTGTGAGCTACCATGCCTGGCCTCATACGATAATTTTGTATCCTGCAGCTTTACTGAATTTATTGATCAGTTCAATAGTTTTTTGGTGGAGTCTTTAGGTTTTTCCAAATATAAGATCATATCATCTACAAACAACAATAATTCAACTTCTCCCTTTCCAATTTGAATGCTTTTTATTTCTTTCTCTTGTCTGATTGTTGTGCCTAGGACTTTCAGTACTATGTTGAATAACAGTGGTGAAAGTGGAAATCCTTGGTGTGTTCCAGATCTAAGGAAAGGCTTTCAGTTTTTCCCCATTCAGTATGATACCAGCTGTGGGTCTGTCATATATAGCTTTTTTTTTTTTTTTTTTTTTTAATATGGAGTTTCGCACTTGTTGCCTAGGCTGGAGTGCAATGGCACGCTCTCAGCTCACTGCAACCTCGGCCTCCTGGGTTCAAGCGGTTCTCCTGCCTCAGCCTCTGAGTAGCTAGGATCACAGGTGCGTACCACCACGTCTGGCTAATTTTTTGTATTTTTAGTAGAAATGGGGTTTCACCATGTTGGCCAGACTGGTCTTGAACTCCTGACCTCAGGTGACCTCTGCCTGCCTTGGCCTCCCAAAGTGCTGGGATTACAGGCGTGAGCCACTGTGCCCGGCCAGAATGTTGAATTCTATCAAATGCTTTTTCAGCATCAATAGAAATAATCATGTGGTTTTTGTGGTTCATTCTGTTGATATAATGTATCACAGTCATTGATTTGCATATGTTGAGCCATCCTTGCATTCCTGAGATAAATCCCACTTGGTCATGATGATTGATCTTTTTAATGTATTGTTGAATTCAGTTTGCTAGTATTTTATTTAGGATTTTTGCATCAATGTTCATCAGATATATTGGCCCATAGTTTTCTTTTTTGATGTGTCTTTGCCTGGTTTTGGTATGAGTGTAATACTGGCCTCAAGTAATGAGTTTGGAAGTTTCCTTGCTTTCCTACTTTTCAGAAGTTTGAATAAAATTGGAATTAGTTCTTCTTTAAATGTTTGGTGCCGGGCGCGGTGGCTCAAGCCTGTAATCCCAGCACTTTGGGAGGCCGAGGCGGGTGGATCACGAGGTCAGGAGATCGAGACTATCCTGGCTAACATGGTGAAACCCCGTCTCTACTAAAAATACAAAAAACTAGCCGGGCGTGGTGGCGGGCGCCTGTAGTCTCAGCTACTTGAGAGGCTGAGGCGGGAGAATGGCGTGAACCCGGGAGGCGGAGCTTGCAGTGAGCCGAGATCAGGCCACTGCACTCCAGCCTGGGAGACACAGCGAGACTCCGTCTCAAAAAAAAAAAAAAAAATGTTTGGTTAAATTCAGCAGTGAAGCCATCAGGTCCCAGGCTTTTCTTTGCTGGGAGACTTTTTGTTACAGTTTCAATCTTGTTACTTCTTATTAGTCTCTTCAGGTTTTGAATTTCTTCATGGTTCAATTTTGGTAGGTTGCATGAGTGTCTAGGAATTTATCCATTTCTTCTAGATTTTCCAATTTACCGGTATATAGTTGCTCACAGCATATATTTGCTCTAATGGTCCTTCGAATTTCTGCAGTATTGGTTGTAATGTCTCCTTTTTCATCTCTGATTTTATTTATTTGGGTCTTCTGTCTTTTTTTCGTAGGCTGGCTAATGGTTTTTCGTTTTTCTTTATCTGTTAAAAAAACAACTTTCGTTTCATTGATCTTTTGTATTTTCTTGGTTTCAACTTCATTTATTTCTGCTCTGATCTTTATTGGTTCTTTTCTTCTACTAACTTTGGGTTTGGTTTCCTCTTGCTTTTCTAGTTCTTTAAGCTTCATCATTAGGTCATTTATTTGAAGTTTTTCTTCTTTTCTTGTTTTTTGTTTTTGTTTTTGTTTTCTGGGACAGAGTCTAACTCTGTTGCCAGGCTGGAGTACAGTGGCACAATCTCATCTCACTGCAACCTCCACCCCCTGGGTTCAAGTGATTCTCCTGCCTCAGTCTCCCAAGTAGCTAGGATTACAAGCACATACTGCCACATCCAGCTAATTTTTGTATTTTTAGTGGAGACAGGGTTTCATCATGTTGGCCAGGATGGTCTCGATCTCCTGACCTCATGATCCGCCGACCTCAGCCTCCCAAAGTGCTGGGATTACAGGCGTGAGCCACTGCACCTGGCCTTTTCTTCTTTTTGGATACAGGTACTTACAGCTGCAAACATCCCTCTTAGTACTGCTTTTGCTGTATCCGATTGGTTTTGGTATGTTGTGTTTCCACTATCATTTCTTTCAAGAAATTTCTCAATTTCTTTCTTAATATCTTCATTGACCCACTGGTCATTTAGGAGCATATTGCTTAACTTTATTTTTATTTTTTATTTTTTTGAGACAGAGTTTTGCTCTTGTTGCCCAGGCTGGAGTACAATGGCACAGTCTCAGCTCACTGCAACCTCCGCCTCCTGGGTTCAAGCAATTCTTATACCTCAGCCTCCCAAGCAGCTGGGATTACAGGCACCCGCCACCATGCCAGGCTAATTTTTATATTTTTAGTAGAGACAAGGTTTCACCACATTGGCCAGGCTGGTCTCGAACTCTTGACCTCAGGTGATCCACCTGCCTTGACCTCCCAAATTGCTGGGATTATAGGCATGAGCCACCGCGCCCAGCAATATTGCTTAATTTTCATGTATTTGTACAGTGTCCAAAAATCCTTATTATTGATTTCTAGTTTTACTCCAGTGTGGTCAGAGAAGATACTTGATATTATTTGAATTTTTTGAATGTTTCAAGATTTGTTTCGTGGCCTAATGTATATGGTCTGTCCTTGAAAAGATACATGTGCTGAGGAGAAGAATGTATATTCTGCAGCTGTTAGATGAAATGTTAGGTAAATATTATTAGGTCCACTGTCTATGGTGTAGATTCACTCCAAAGTTTCTTTGTTGTGTTTTGTCTGGATGATCTGTCCAATGCTGAAAGTGGAGTGTTGATGTCTCCAGCTACTATTGTATTGGGATCTATCTCTCTTTTCAGTTCTAATAACATTTGCTTTATATATATATCTGGATGCTCCAGTGTTCAGTACATATATATTTACAATTATTATATCATTTGTCAAATTGGCCCCTTTATCATTATATAATGACCTTCTTTGTCTCTTTTTATTATTTTTATTTGACTTTATTTTATTTTTTTTGAGATGGAGTCTCACTCTGTTGTTCAGGCTGGGGTCCAGTGGTGCAATCTCAGCTCACTGAAACCTCTGCCTCCCAGGTTCAAGTGATTCTCCTGCCTCAGCCTCCTGAGTAGCTAGGATTACAGGTGCACACCACCAGGTCTGGCTAATTTTTGCATTTTTTTTAGTAGAGACGGGATTTTGCCGTGTTGGCCAGGCTGGTCTCAAACTCCTGACCTCAGGTGATCCACCCACCTTGGCCTCCAAAAGTGTTGGGATTACAGGCGTGAGCCACCGTGCCTGGCCCTTTGTCTTCATAGTTTTTGCCTTGAAATCTGTTATGTCTGATATTAGTATAGCCACCCCTACTCTTTCTTGGTTTCCATTGGCATGGAATATCTTTCTCCCTCCATTTATTTTTGGTCTGTGGGTGTCTTTATAGGTGAATTGTGTTTCTTGTGGGCAACAGATCTTTGGGTCTTTTTTTAAAATCCATTCAGCCACTCTGTGTCTTGATTGGAGAGTCTAGTCCATTTGCATTCAATGTTATTTGTATGTAAGAACTTATTCCTCCATTTTGTTATTTGTTTTCTGAATCTTTTGTGGTCTTCTCTTCCTTCTTCCTTCCTGTCTTCCTTTTAGTAAAGGTGATTTTCTCTAGTCATATGTTGATTTTCTTGCTTTTTACTTTTCGTGTTTGTGTTGTATATTTTTAGGTTTGAGGTTAGCATGAGGCATGCTAATAATACCTTAAAAACCCATTATTTTAAACTGATTATAACAGAGAACATAAACAAACTAACAAGCAAAAAGAAAACTAGGGCCAGGCGTGGCGGCTAAGGCCTGTAATCCCAGCACTTTGGGAGGCCAAGGCAGGTGGATCACACTGTCAGGAGATTGAGACCATCCTAGTTAACACAGCAAAACTCTGTCTCTACTAAATATATAAAAAATTTGCTGGGCATGGTGGCAGGCACCTGTAGTCTCAGCTACTCAGGAGGCTGAGGCAGGAGAATGGTGTGAACTCGACAGGCAGAGGTTCCAGTCAGCCAAGATCGCACCACTGCACTCCAGCCTGGGCAACAGAGTGAGACTCCGTCTCAAAAAAAAAAAAAAAAAAGGAAAAGAAAACTAATGAAAACTCTATACTTTAGCTCTGTCTCCCCACTTTTTAACTTTTTGCTATTTCTAGGCATATCTTACTGTACTATGTCTTGAAAAGTAGTTGCAGTTATTATTTTTGATCAGTCTATCTTTTCATCTTGCTACTTTAGAAATGAGTAGTTTATACACTACAATTGCAGTGTTATGTTATTCTGTATTTTTCTGTGTACTTACTATTACCAGTGAGTTTTGTAACTTCAGATGATTTTTGTTGTTGTTGTTGCTGTTGCTGAGACAGGGTCTTGCTTTGTTGCCCACGCTGTAGAGCAGTGGCACGATCATAGCTCACTGCAGCCTTGAACTCTCAGGTTCAAGCATTCTTCCCATCTCAGTCTCCCACATAGCTGGGACTACAGGCATGTGCCACCACGCTCAGCTAACTCTTTTAACTTTTTTGTACAGACGAGGTCTCACTGTGTTGCCCAGGCTGGTCTCAAACTCTTGAGCTCAAGAGATTCTCCCTCTTCAGCCTCTCACAGTGCTGGGATTACAGGCGTGAGCCACTGTGCCCAGTTCCTTCAGATGATATCTTATTGCTCATTGACATCTTTTTCTTTTAGACTGAAGAATTCCCTTTAGCATTTCTTGTAGGACAGGTGTGGCGTTGATGAAATCCCTCAGCTTTTGTTTATTTGGGAAAGGCTATTTCTCTTTCATGTTTGAAGGATGTATTTTGCTGGATATACTATTTCTAGGGTAAAAGGTTTTTTCCTTCTGCACTTAAATATGTCATGCCACTCTCTCCTGACCTATGAAGTTTCCACTGAAAATTCTGCTGCCAGATGAATTGGAGCTCCATTGTATGTTATTAATATTTGTTTCTTTTCTCTTGCTACTTTTAGGATTCTTTCTTTATCCTTGACCTTTGAGAGTTTATTAAATGCCTTGAGGTAGTCCTCTTTGAGTTAAATTCTTGGTGTTCTACAACCTTCTTCTTTGTTTGTTTTTTGGGTTTTTTTCTTTTTTCTTTTCTTTTCTTTTTTTCTCTTTTCTACAATTTTCTTTTTTTTTTTTTTTGAGACAAAGTCTTATTCTTATCCCCCAGGCTGGACTGCAATGGCGTGATCGTGGCTTACTGCAACTTCTGCCTCCCAGATTCAAGTGATTCTCCTGCCTCAGCCTCCCGAATAGCTGTGATTACAGGCGCCTGCCACCAGGCCCAGCTAATTTTTGTATTTTTAGTAGAGACAGGGTTTCACCATGTTGGCCAGGCTGGTCTCGAACTCCTGACCTTAGGTGATCTGCCCACCCCAGCCTCCCAAAGTCCTGGGATTACAGGCGTGAGCCACCGCTCCCAGTCTTACAATCTTCTTATACTTGAATACTGATATCTTTCTCTAGGTTTGGGAAGTTCTCTGTTATTATCCCTTTGAACAAACTTTCCACTCCTATCTCTCTCTCTCTCTCTCTACCTCCTGAGGCCAAAAACTCTTAGATTTGCCCTTTTGAGGCTGTCTTCTAGATCTTGTAGGCATGCTTTACTTTTTAAAATTCCTTTTTCTTTTGTCTCCTCTGACTGTGTCTTTTTTTTCTTTCTTTCTTTCTTTCTTGCTTGCTTTTTTTTTTGAGATGGAGTCCCACTCTGTCACCCAGGCTGGAGTGCAGTGGCGCGATCTCGGCTCACTGCAAACTCCACCTCCCGGGTTCGCGCCATTCTCCTGCCTCAGCCTCCCAAGTAGCTGGGACTACTGGCGCCCGCCACCATGCCCGGCTAATTTTTTTGTATTTTTTTAGTAGAGGCGGGGCTTCACTGTGTTAGCCAGGAAGGTCTCAATCTCCTGACCTCATAATCTGCCCACCTTGGTCTCCCAAAGTGCTGGGATTACAGGCAGGAGCCACTGCACCCAGCCTGTGTATTTTCAAATAGCCTGTCCTCAATCTCACTAATTCTTTCTTCTGTTTGATCAATTCTGCTGCTAAGCAACTCAGACACATTCTTAAGTATGTCAATTGCATTTTTCAACTCCAGAATTTCTGCTTGGTTCTTTTTAATTATTTCAATCTCTTTGTTAAACGTATCTAATAGGGCCAGGCACGGTGGTTCACGCCTGTAATCCCAGCAATTTGGGAGGCTGAGGCAGGCGGCAGATCACCTGAGGTCAGGAGTTTAAGACCAGCCCTGCCAACATGGCGAAACCCTGTCTCTACCAAAAATACAAAAATTAGCCAGGCATGGTGGCATGTGCCTGCAATTCCAGCTGCTTGGTGGGAGCCTGAGGCATGAGAATCACTTTAACCCAGGAGGCGGAGGTTGCAGTGAGCCGAGATCACACCACTGCACTTCATCCTGGGGGATAGAGCGAGAGACTCTGTCTCCAAAAAATAAAAATAAATAAATTTATCTAATAGGATTATGAATTCCTTCTCCGTGTTATCTTGAGTTTCTTTCAATTTCCTCAAAACAGCTACTTTGGATTCTGTCTGAAAGGTCACTTATCTCTGTCTCTCTCGGACTGGCCCCTGGTGCCTTATTTAGTTAATTTGGTGAGGGTATGTTTTCCTAAATGGTCTAGAAGCTTGTGGATATTTGTCAGTGTCTGTGTATTGAAGACTTAGGTATTTTTTGTAGTCTTCACAGTCTGGGCTTGTTTGTACCCATCCTCCTTGGAAAGGCTTCCCAAAGGGCCTTGGGTGTTGTGATCTAAGTTTTTGGTTACTGCAACCATATCTGCATTAGAGGACACCCCAAGCCCAGTAATGCTGTAGATCTTGCAGATTCATGAAGGTACCACCTTGGTGGTCTTGGTTAAAATCCAGAAGAATTCTCTGCATTACCAGGAGCAGATTCTTGTTCTCTTTCCTTACTTTCTCCCAAATAAATGGTCTCTCTCTCTCTCTCTCTCTCTCTCTCTCTCTCTGTCTCTCTCTCTGCTGAGCTGCCTGGAGTTGGGGGAATAGGTGGCACAAGCACCCCTGTGGCCACCACCACTAGGACTGCTCTGGGTCACATCGGAAGCCAGCACAATACTGCATCTTGCCCAAAGCCTGCCTGCAGCCCACTACCTGACTTCTGCCTATGTTTGCTCAAGGCCCGAGGGCTCTGCAATCAGCAAGTGGTGAAGCCAGCCAGGCTTGTGTCCTTCCCTTCAGGGCAATGAGTTACCCCAGGCCCCAGGCAGGTCCAGAGATATTGTCTGGTAGCAGGGCCTGGAGTTGGAAACCTTCGAAATCTACCTGGTGCTTTATTCTACTGCAGCTAAGCTGGCACTGAAACCACAAAACAAAGCTCTTCCCACTCTTCCCTCCCTTTCCCAGGGCAGAGGAGTCTCTCCCCATGTCCACCACCACAGGCCCACAGAGAGTACTGCCAGGGCACTGACGAAGTGCACTTAAGGCCCAAGGACTCTTCAATCAGCTTGTGGTGAACGCTGTCAGGCCTGGCACTCACGCTTTAGGGTAGTGGGTTCCCCTCTGGCCCGGGATAGGTCCAAAAATGCTGTTCAAGAGCCAAGGCCTGGAATCAAGGACCCCAAAAGCCCACTCAGTGCTCTTCCCCACTGTGGCTAAGCTGGTACCTAAGCTGATTTTTGGTTCTTATGAAGGTGTTCTTTTGTGTAGACAGTTGACAAATTTGGTGTTCCTTCAGGGAGGACAATAGGTGGAGGCTTCTATTCAGCCATCTTGTTCCTCCTCCTATCCCAAGGCATTAAAATATTGATTAGGGCCAGGCATGGTGGCTCACGCCTGTAATCCCAACACTTTGGGAGGCTGAGGCAGGTGGATCACCTGAGGTCAGGAGTGTGAGACCAGTCTGTCCAACAAAGCAAAACTCTGTCTCTACTAAACATACAAAAATTAGCCGAGCATGATGGTGCATGCCTGCAATCCCAGCTACTTAGGAGGCTGAGGCAGGAGAATCACTTGAACCCAGGAGGCAGAAGTTGTAGTCAGCTGAGATAGTGCCACTGCACTTCAGCCTAGATAACAGCAAAACTCTGTCTCAAAAATAAAATAAAATAAAATAATAATATAAAATAAAATATTGAGCCCAGGAGCAGTGGCTCATACCTGTAATCCTAGCACTTTGGGAGGCGAGGCAGGTGGATCACGAGGTCAGGAGTTTGAGACCAGCCTGGCCAACATGGTGAAAACCAATCTCTACGAAAAATACAAAAATCAGCCAGGCATGGTGGCATGCTCCTACAGCCCCAGCTACTCAGGAGGCTGAGGGAGGAGAATTGCTTGAACCCAGGAGGCGGAGGTTGCAGTGAGCCAAAGATTGCACCATTGCCTGGTCAACAGAGTGAGACTCCATCTCAAAAAATAATAATACATTGATTAAGGCTGGGTATGGTGGCTCACAGCTGTAACCCCAGCACATTGGGAAGCTGAGGCAGGATTGCTTGAACTTAGGAGTTTGAAAGCAGCCTGGGCAACATATTGAGAACTCATCTCTACAAAAAATTTAAAAATTAGACTTGGTGACTCACACCTGTAGTCCCACCTACTTGGGAGGCTGAGGTGGGAGGACTGCTTGAGCCTGGGAGGTCAAGGCTGCAGTGAGCCGTCATTGTACCACTGCACTCCAGCCTGTGTGATAGAGTAAGACCCTGTCTCAAAAAAAAAAAAAAAAAAAAAACCCGCCAGGCACGGTGGCTAACACCTATGATCCCAGCACTTTGGGAGGCCGAGGTGGGCTGATCATGGGATCATGAGGTCAGGAGATCGAGACCATCCTGGCTAACACGGTGAAACCCCATCTCTACGAAAAATACAAAAAAAATTAGCCGGGCGTGGTGGCGGGAGCCTGTAGTCCCAGCTACTTGGGAGGCTGAGGCAGGAGAATGGCGTGAACCTGGGAGGCGGAACTTGCAGTGAGCCGAGATTGTGCCACTGCACTCCAGCCTGGGCGACAGAGCAAGACTCCATCTCAAAAAAACCCAAAAACACAAAACACACACACACACACACACATACACACACACACACACATATTGGCCATGCATAGTTGCTCACACCTGTAATCTCAGCACTTTGGGAGGCCAAGGCAGGTAGATCACTTGAGCTCAGGAATTTGAGACCAGTCTGGGCAACATGATGAAACCCCATCTCTACAAAAAATACAAAAATGAGTGGGGTGTGGTAGTGCTTGCCTGTAGTCCCAGATACTTGGGGAGCTGAGGTTAGAGGATGGCTTGAGACCGGCAGGTTGAGGCTGCAGAGAAGCCATGTTCGCACCTCTACACTCTAGCTTGGGCCAGAGAGTGAGACTGTCCGCCTCTCTCTCTTTCTTTCTCACTCCAGGGGACAACCCAAACCCAGTAATGCTGTAGATCTATATATATCTACATATATATAGATTAGGCCAGGTATAGTGACTTGTGCTATAATCCCAGCCATTTGAGAGGCTAAGATATACATACATATAGATTAGGCCAGGCATAGTAACTCGTGCCTGTAATCCCAGCTATTCGGGAGGCTAAGACAGGAGGATCACTTAAACCCAAGAGTTTAAGACCAACCTGGGCAGTATAGCAAGATCCTCTCTTTCTCTCTCTCTCTCTCTCTCTCTCTCTCTCTCTATATATATATATATATATATATATATATATATATATATGAAGCTCTATGTCAGTGTGCAAGCATGTCAAGTGGTGAACTTTAGTATAAGGGTAACCAAGTGGTGGCCCAGTCATTTCATGGGGACCTTTCCTAACCATCAATATTTTTTCTGTTGGGCTGATCCATTCTTCAGAAACCATTCTCTTACCTCACTTAGAAGGCTATAAGTCCAGCTGCCAGCCTTTTGCGGGGTGGGAGAAGGTGACTGGAGGTCTTACCATTTGGTATGCAGAATTTCACTTAAAGCCCCTCTCAGCTTGCCTGGTCTCCTGAAATCCAGAACCCCTTTAGTTCAGGCACTCCAGAATATAAACCTCTAGTCATCTGCCAGGACCAAGGAGAGGTTGTGCTCTCACTGCACTCAGCTGAGCAGGATGGAATCAACCAATTCTTTTCTTTTTAAAATTATTTTTATATTTTAAAAGTATTTTCATCCAGCTCAAAATGTCAACAACCAATTCTTTTTTTTTTTTTTTTTTTTTTTTTTTTTTTTTTTTTTGAGACAGGGTCTCACTCTGTCACCCAGGTTGGGGTACAGTGGCATGATCATAGCTCACTGCAGCCTCAACCTCCCAGGCTCAAGTGATGCTCCCGCATCAGCCTCCTGAATAGCTGGGACTACAGGCACCCACCACCATGCTCAGCTACTTTTTATTTTATTTTATTTTATTTTTGAAACAGGGTCTCACTATGTTGCCTAGGTCTCAAACTCTTGGGTTCAAGCGATCCTCCCTCTGCAGCCTCCCAAAGTTCTGGGATTACAGGTGTGAGCCACCATGTCTGGCCATCACGCATCTTTTAAAAACCATTGTTTTGGCAGAGCTTGAGGAAGTAACCAAGACACGTGTGTATTAGTCTGTCATGTTAAATCACTAGTCCCTCTGTGAAACACTGCCTTCTCTTTTCTGAGATACCACCATCAGTTCTCCTGCCTCTCTGGTGTTCTTGCCCAATATTCTTAGATGGCTTTTCTTCCTCTGCTCCATCTTTAAATATGGAAGGCCCGTATCTTGCTTCTAGGCACCTACTCTTCTGTATGTTCCTTCCCTAGATGATCTCATCTGTGTCAGGCATAAAAGGCCCTCTACAGCAAAAAGGGATTATATCTCCATCCTGACCTCTCTGTCTAGCAGACTAGTAGACCTTGCCTCTTGTATATCTTTTTTTTTTCTTTTTTCTTGAGACAGGGTCTCACTCTGTCGCTCAGGTTAGAGTATAGTGGTGTGATCATGGCTCACTGCAGCCTCAACCACCTGAGCTCAAATGATCCTCCTGCCTCAGCTTCCCAAGTAGCTAGCATCACAGGTGCACGCCTCCACACCAGGCTAATTTTTTAAAGAATTTTTTGTAGAGATGAGGTCTCACTATGTTGCCCTGGCTGTGTCCTCTATAACAGTAAACAGCAGAATTCTTTCTTCCTTCCTTTCTTTCTTCCTTTCTTCCTTTCTTCCTTCCTTCCTTCCTTCCTTCCTTCCTTCCTTCCTTCCTTCCTTCCTTCCTTCCTTCCTTCCTTCCTCCCTTCCTCCCTCCCTCCCTCTCTCTCTCTTTCTTTCAAGAGGGAGTCTCACTCTGCCACCCAGGCTGGAATGCAGAGGCTCACTGCAACCTCTACCTCCCAGATTCAAGTGATTCTCCTGCCTCAGCCTCCCAAGTACCTGGGATTACAGGTGCCCGCCACCACGCCTGGCTAATTTTTGTTTTTTTAGTAGAAATGGGGTTTCACCATGTTGGCAAGGCTGGTCTCGAACTCCTGACCTTAGGTGATCCACCCACCTCAGCCTCTCAAAGTGCTGGGACTATAGGGATGAGCCACCATGCCTGGCCTCAGAATTTGTAATATCCTATCCAAAATCTGCTACCCTCTAAACAGTGGTCATCTCTTGGTCTTTTCTATTTCAATTACTCAAGCCAAAACCCAGGAGTCATCCTTGATTCCTATTTCTCTCACTCAAGCATGCAAACCATTAAGACCTAGCAACTCCACTTCCACACATATGCTGGCCCATCCCTTTCTGTCCACCTCTGATAGTCCATCCAAGCCACCATCTTTCCTGGTCTCTTACAATAGCCTCTTTCTGGCCCCCTTGCTTCTCTTCTCCCACTTCTCCTTCATCCTCCCCTTACCCCATATATTCTCTCCATAGTGGCTAAGATAATCTTTTTGTTCATTTGTTATTATTTTTGCCTTATTTTCATATAATTAGAACTTTGCCATTCTTTTTCTTTTTTCTTTTTTTTTAAACAGGGTCTTGTTCCTTCACCCAAGCTGGAGTATTAGAGTGCAGGGGGCGTGATCATGGCTCACTGCAGCCTTGACCTCCCAGACTCAAGCAATCCTCCCACCTCAGCCTCCTAAGTAGCCGGGATTACAGGTGTGCACTACCACACTCGGCTAATTTTTGCATTGTTTTGTAGAGACAGGGTTTCACCATGCTGCCGAGGCTAACCTTGAACTCCTGGGCTCAAGACATCCGCCTGTCTCAACCTCCCAAAGTGCTGTGATTACAGGCGTGAGCCACTGCACCCAGCTTTACTTTACCATTCTTATATTACTTTTAACTGTTCTTTTCTTTCTTTTTTTTTTTCATATTTACCCTATTTTTTTTTCCTTTTCAACTTTTATTTTAGAATTGGGGGTACATGTGCAGATTTGTTACAAAGGTATATTGCATGATGCTTAAGTTTCTGATTGAAAGATAAATCAGATCATGTCCCACCTTGGCTTAAACCCTGCAAAGGCTTCCAGTGCACTTATCATAGCCCAGACTCCTTACCTTGGTCTACAGTACCTGTATAATCCTACTCTTTCCAACATCTTCAACCTCATCTCTACCACTCCCCCTCTAGACTCTAGCCACACTGGCTTTTCTGAATATGACAAGCTCATTTCTATCTTTGTGTTTTTCACAGACTACTTCCTTTACCTAGGATGTTCCCCTTATTGTCATTTAAGCCTCAGTTTAAATGTCACCTCCTCAGAGAAACAATTCCTGACCAAAGTCTAAAGTAGCTACCAAACCACTCTATTTGTGTCACTTTCTTTTAATTTTCTGCCTACCACTTAGTTTTACCTGGTTTGTTCCCTCTGCTTACTTATTGACTTGTTTAGCCTCTCTCCCACTGGAGTGTAAGTTTCATGAGAGCGGGGATCTGATCTGTTTTAGTCAGAGCAATACCCTTAGCATCCAGAGCAGTAACTGATATGAAGTTGACGTTATTAACTTGGTCAGGAGAGGGAACATTGAGTATTAATAGTTCCCTGAGGAGAAAAGTCGGGAGCTTTTGTTTGTTTGTTTGTTTTTGTTGTTGTTTGAGATGGAGTCTTGCTCTGTTGCCCAGGCTGGAGTGCAGTGGTGCAATCTCGGCTCACTGCAACCTCCACCTCCCGGGTTCATGCCATTCTCCTGCCTCAACCTCCCGAGTAACTGGGATTACAGGCATGTACCACCACACCCAGCTTATTTTTGTATTTTAGTAGAGATGGGGTTTCACCATGTTGGCCAGGTTGGTCTCAAACTCCTGACCTCAAATGATCCGCCTGCCTTGGCCTCCCAAAGTGCTGGGATTACAGGAGTGAGGCATCTGGCCAGAAGTTTTGAGTGTTATAAAGAGGGCAGGTAACCCATAGTGGTTATGCTAATTAAGCCCTGATAACTAGCATTCTGAGTAGAAATGAGTCTATGTATGAGTACGTACATAGTTGGCGGTATTTCTCAAGCTCGGCACTATTGGCACTATTGGCATCCTGGGCTGGATAATTCTTTGTGTATGGCGAGGTGGCCGTGAAGGCTAACCTGTGCATTGCAAGATGTTTAGCAGCATCTCTAGTTTCTACCCACTAGATGCCATCCCAGTTGGGAAAACTCAAAATGTCTCTAGACATAACCAAATGTCTCTCATGGGACAAAACATTTCCCAGTTGAGAACTACTTGATTAAAAGATGTTCCAGCTGGGCGCAGTGATTCATGCCTGTAATCCTAGCACTTTGGAAGCTGAGGCAGGTGGATCACCTGAGGTCAGGAGTTTGAGACCAGCCTGACCAACATGGCTAAACCCCGTCTCTATTAAAAATACAAAAATTAGCCAGGCACGGTGTTGGGCACCTGTAATCCCAGCTACCTAGGAGGCTGAGGCAGGAGAATCACTTGAACCTGTGAGGCGGAGGTTGCAGTGAGCCGATTGCGCCACTGCACTCCAGGGTAGGAGACAGAGTGAGACTCTGTCCCAAAAAAAATAATAAAAATAAAAGTAAAAAATAAAAGATGCTCCATTTTGCATTAGTCAAAAATAAGTCTTCACTTTGGTCTGGTAAAATCCGGGCATCCAAGGGTCATTCAAAGTTCATGGTTATTTTATCAGCTTCAGTAGTTAGAGCCTATGGCAATGAAACAACAGTTTCGATCATTCCTAAGCAAGTGCTGTTGTACGTGAAAAATTAATTTTTATAGTCCCTCTTCCTGAGACAATAGGATAACCTCATAAAGGGTCAACACATGATCAGGTTCTGAGATCTTTGCTACCATCTTAGTTTCTTTCAGATGCTATTCTCACAAGATTCCATTTTGTTTATCGGAGTAATCTTAATTTTTTGTTGTAGAATTGCTGGATGCATAAAACAGGATGGTGGCTGCACAACAACTGGCACTTCAAAACCTGTGAACAGGCCGGGCGTGGTGGCTCACACCTGTAATCCCAGCACTTTGGGAGGCCGAGGTGGGTGGATCACTTGAGGCCAGGAGTCAAAGACCAGCCTGGGCAACATGGTGAAACTCTGTCTCTACTAAAAATACAAAAATTAGTTGGGTGTGGTGGCGCGCGCCTGTAATTCCAGTTACTCAGGTGGCTGAGGCATGAAAATCGCTTGAACCCGGAAGGCGGAGGTTGCGGTGAGCTGAGATCACATTACTGTACTCTGGTCTGGGAAACAGAGGGTGACTATCTCAAAAAAATAAACTAAAATAAAATTTAAAAACTACAACATGCTAACAAAAAATAAACAAGCAAATACGTAAAATAAAATTTCACGGCTGGTGCGGTGGCTCACGTTTGTAATCCCAGCACTTTGGGAGGCCAAGGTGGGTGGATCACCTGAGGTCAGGAGTTCGAGACCAGCCTTGCCAACATGGCGAAACCCCATCTCTACTAAAAATACACAAATTAGCCAGGCATGGTGGCACACGCCTGTAATCCCAGCTGCTGGGGAGGCTGAGGCATGAGAAACACTTGAACCTGGGAAGCAGAGGCTGCAGTGAGCCGAAATTATGCCACTGCACTCCAGCCTGGGCAACAGAGTGAGACTCTGTCTCAAAGAAAAAAAAATCAGCAGATGAAGGGTGGGTAAGTATTTAAAAAAACAAAAAACAACCTGCCAACAACTGGGCGCAGTGGCTCACACCTGTAATCCCAACACTTTGGGAGGCCGAGGCGGGCAGATCACCTGAGGTCAGGAGTTTGAGACCAGCCTGCCAATGTGCTGAAACCCTGTCTCTCCTAAAAATACAAAAATTAGCTGGCCATGGTGATGGGTGCCTGTAATCCCAGCTACTCAGGAGGCTGAGGCAGGAGAATCACTTGAACCAGGAAGGGAAGGTTGCAGTGAGCCGAGATCACACCACTGCACTCCAGCCTGGGCCACAAGAGTAAGACTTCATCTCAAAAAATATCTAATGGCCAGGCGCGGTGGCTCACGCCTGTAATCCCAGCACTTTGGGAGGCCGAGGCGGGCGGATCACGAGGGCAGGAGATCGAGACCATCCTGGCTAACACGGTGAAACCCCATCTCCACTAAAAAAACAAAAAAAAACAAAATTTAGCCAGGCATGGTGGCAGGCGCCTGTAGTCTCAGCTACTTGGGAGGCTGAGGCAGGAGAATGGCATGAACCCGGGAGGCGGAGCTTGCAGGGAGCTGAGATCACCCCACTGCACTCCAGCCTGGGAGACAGAGCAAGACTCCATCTCAAAAAAAAAAACAAACAAAAAAAAACCTGCTAACAATAACTTGACAACTGCAACCATTAGCAACAAGTTAAATAATGTTTATAGTACACCCCAAATCAGCAAAAGCCCAAATCCCGCTAAAAGATTCCACAGATTAGTCTGGGCAGCATGGTGAGAACCCCTCTCCACAAAAAGTTTAAAAATTAGCCGGGCATGGTGTTGCACACCTGCAGTGCTGGCTACTTGGGAGGCTGAGGCAGGAGGATTGCTTAAGCCTGGGAGGTCCAGGCTGCAGTGAGCCGTGGTTGCACTACTGCACTCCAGCCTGGGTGACAGAGAGAGACCCTGCCTCAAAAAAAGAAAAAAGAAAGAAAAGAAAAAAAGATTCCACAGATTGGTTTTCCCCACCTTGACTTGAATTGGCTTAGTTCTTGGATTTTATTTCATTTAATCTTTCCACCGCGGCCTCCTGAGTAGCTGGGACTACAGGCATTGTACCACCATGTCCAGCTAATTTTTATTTTTTGTAGAGACAGGGTCTCACTACATTGCCCAGCCTGGTCTGGAACTCCTGGGCTCAAGCAATCCTCCCACCTCGGCCTACCAAAGTGCTGAGATTATAGGCATGAAGCACCGTGCCCAGCCTATTCTTGGATTTTACACTGAGATCTCTTGATTTAGTCTGAATCGCTTCTCCAAATGCAACAGCTGTTAGTAGTTGGTATTAAGCAGCACCTTGTTTAGTCAGTAAATAACCTAAAGTGATTCTATTGTCCAGCATGATTGCAGCAAATGAGTTAGAGGTTTTTTTGTTCAGCAAGTATAGCAATCTTGTCTATACAATTTCATTTGCCAGTGGAAAGGGCACTTTCTAACACAGCATTCTAAACTAGGCACCTCCAATGCAAGGTTGAGACTTATACATGAAGGGATGGAAACCACTGTGTCTGACTGCTAATTGAAGATTTGTATTTCAACAGGCATAGGGTTGACAGAACATTAGGTCATCTGAGAGACTAGCAACATTATTAAATTCCCATAATGGCATATAAACCACTTCCAGAGGCCTCATTCCTTCTTCTCGTCAAGACTTACATTAATAGTAACATTACTGACCGGGCACAGTGGCTCCCACCTGTAATCCCAGCACTTTGGGAGGCCGAGGCAGGTTGGTCACGAGGTCAAGAGATCGAGACCATCCTGGCCAACATGGTGAAACCCCGTCTCTACTAAAAATACAAAAATTAGCTGGGCGTGGTGTGTGTGCCTGTAATCCCAGCTACTCTGGAGGCTGAGACAGGAGAATCGCTTGAACCCGGGAAGTGGAGATTGCCGTGAGCCGAGATCGTGCCACTGCACTCCTGCCTGGGCGACAGAGCGAAACTCTGTCTCAAAAAAAAAAACCAAAAACACGCTGCCTTTGTACACCACCGCGCCTCCGCGTGGCGCCTGGGGTCAGGCTGCAGCAGCGCCAGAGCACGTGCTTGCGTATAACTGGGGCCACCTGGTCCCCCACGGATGGTCCTTTTAACAAGGAGATGGGGAAAAAAATTGATAGTTAATGTGTCCGCTTTTTTTTTTTTTTTGATACTGATCCTGGCTTTGTCACCCAGGCTGGAGTACAGTGGCGCAATCTCAACTCACTGGACAACCTCTGCCTCCTGAGTAGCTGGAACTACAGGCGTGCACCACAACGCCAGGCTAATTTTTTTGTATTTTTAGTAGATAGGGTCTTGCCATGTTGGCCAGGCTGGTTTCCAACTCCTGACCTCAGGTGATCCGCCCACCTCGGCCTCCCAAAGTGCTGAGGTTACAGGCCTGAGCCACCACGCCTGACCTATAGTTAATGTGTCAACTTTTATAAATGAATATAAATATGTCTCTCAAACTTATTTTCACTAAAAAAATAGCAAAATAGAGCTGGGTGCGGTGGCTCATGCCCGTAATCTCCAGCATTTTGGTAGGCCAAAATGGGAGGATCACTTGAGGCCAGGAGTTCAAGACCAGCCTGGTCAATATAGTGCACCCCCATCTCTATAAAAAATAAATAAATAAATAAAAAAGAAAAGCAAAATAGAGCTTTTGAATTGTCCATTTAAAAAAATATTCTAGGTTTGGCAGATAAAATAGCTCTGACAAAAGTTTTGGATTAGTTAAAATCTAGAAAATGCCAAGCAAATTTAATTATTTTTATTATCTCTTCTTTTATAAGATGAAGTAGTAAATCTTTGTAGTTTCCTTGAAATACAATGGAAACCCAGAAAACCCCTAAGGCATTTACAGGGTGTAAAAGTCATCTTAATTATTTCATAATTCCAAATATACAGCCTGAATTTGAGGAAAGGACTATCAAAAAGACTTGTCAGAACAGAAATAAAGATCACAGTGAATTCACAATAGCAAAGACTTGGAACCAACCCAAATGTCCACCAATGACAGACTGGATTAAGAAAATGTGGCACTGGGCGTGGTGGCTCACGCCTATAATCCCAGCACTTTGGGAGGCCTAGGCGGGCAGATCACCTGAGGTCAGGAGTTCGAGACCAGCCTGACCAACATGGAGAAACCCCATCTCTAAAAAAAATACAAAACTAGCCAGGCGTGGTGGTGCATGGCTGTAATCCCAGCTAGTTGGGAGGCTGAGGCAGGAGAATCGCTTGCCATTGCACTCCAGTCTGGGCAGCAATAGCAAAACTCACCATGGAATACTACACAGCCATAAAAAAGGATGAGTTCATGTCCTTTGCAGGGACATGGATGAAGCTGTAAACCATCATTCTCAGCAAACTATCATAAGGACAGAAAACCAAACACTGCACAGTCTCACTCATAGGTGGGAACTGAACAATGAGAACACATGGACACAGGGAGGGGAACATCACACATCGGGGCCTGTCGGAGGGGTAGCAGGCTGGAGGAAGGATAGCATTAGGAAAAATACCTAATGTAAATGACGAGTTGATGGGTGCAGCAAACCAACATGGCACATGTATACCTATGTAACAAACCTACACATTATGCACATGTACCCTAGAACTTGAAGTATAATAAAAAAAATTTTAAACTTTTAAAAAAAGATCACAGTGAATGGGTACAAAAATACAATTAGATAGAAGCAATAAGATCTAGAGTTCGGTAGCCTAGATCTGGCCTAGGGTGGCTATAGTTAACAATAATTTATTGTATATATTTCCTTTTTTTTTTTCTTTTTTTTTTTGAGACAGAGTCTGCTCTGTCACCTAGGCTGGAGTTCAGTGGCGCAATCTCGAATCACTGCAACCTCCGCCTCCCAGGTTCAAGCGATTCTCCTGCCTCAGCATCCCGAGTAGCAGGAATTACAGGTTTGTGCCACCATGCCTGGCTAATTTTTGTGTATTTTGTAGAGATGGGGTTTCGCCATGTTGTCCAGGCTGGTCTCAAACTCCTGAGCTCAAGCAATCCTCCCACCTTGGCCTCCCAAAGTGCTGGGATTACAGGCATAAGCCACCACGCTCGGCCTTTCTTTAATGTTTTTTTGAGACAAGGTCTTGCTCTGCCACCCCGGTTGGAGTGCAGTGGTACAATCTCAGCTTACTGCAGCCTCAACCTCCCAGACTCAAGCAATCCTCCCACCTCAGCCTCCTGAGTAACTAGGACTACAGGTACACACCACCAATCCCAGCTAATTTTTGTATTTTTTGTAGAGATGGGGTTTGCCAGGTTGCCCAGGCTGATCTTGGACCCCTGGGCTCAAATGATACTCCTGCTTTGGCCTCCCAAAGTGCTGGGATTACAGGCACCGCACCCAGTCTGTATATTTCAGAATAACTAGAGGAGTGGAGTTGGAATGTTTCCAACACAAATAAATGATAAATGTTTGAGGAGATAAATATCCCAATTACTCTGATTTGATCATTACACATTGCATGCTTGTATCAAAATATACCATGTACCCCATAAATACGTACAACTATTATGTATGCATAAAAATTAAAAATAAACATGACAAAATGTACCATTAAGAATATTAGTCCCCCCACCAAAAAAAAATAAAAACAACAAAAGAAGAAAAAAAGAGGCCGGGCGCCGTGGCTCAAGCCTGTAATCCCAGCACTTTGGGAGGCCGAGACGGGCGGATCACGAGGTCAGGAGATCGAGACCATCCTGGCTAACACGGTGAAACCCCGTCTCTATTAAGAAATACAAAAAACTAGCTGGGCGAGGTGGCGGGCGCCTGTAGTCCCAGCTACTCGGGAGGCTGAGGCCGGAGAATGGCGTGAACCTGGGAGGCAGAGCTTGCAGTGAGCTGAGATCCGGCCACTGCACTCCAGCCTGGGTAACAGAGCGAGACTCCGTCTCAAAAAAAAAAAAGAAAAAAAAGAAAAAAAGAAAAAACAACAAAAAAAATAAATAAAAAGAAGAATATTAGTCTGAGGCCAGGTGTGGTGGCTCTGGTGAACCCAGAGGTTAAGACTGCAGTAAGCCACGTTTGTGCCCCTGCACCCTAGCTGGGTAATAGAGACCCTGTCTCAAAACAAAAATAAAACTGGGCAAAGGCTGGGCGAGGTGGCTCATGCCTTTAATATTCCCAGTGCAGCCGGGCGTGGTGGCTCACGCCTGTAATCCCAGCACTTTGGGAGGCCAAGGCGGGTAGATCACAAGGTCAGGAGTTCGAGACCAGCCTGGCCAATATGGTGAAACCCCATCTCTACTAAAAATACAAAAATTAGCCGGGTGTGGTGGCGGCCACCTATAGTCCCAGTTACTTGGGAGGCTGAGGCAGGAGAATCACTTGAACCTGGGAGGCAGAGGTTGCAGTGAGCCGAGATTGAGCCACTGCACTCTAGCCTGGGCAACAGAGCGAGACTCCGTCTCAAAAAAAAAAAAAAAAATGTGTATATATACATACACACACACGCACACACACACATATATATACATAATATATAGACACATATATACATGTGTATATATATATTCCCAGTGCTTTGTGAGACCAAGAGTTTGAGATGAGCCTTGGAAACATAGTGAGAACCCATCTCTACAAAAAATAAAAAATAAAAAAATTAGCTGGGCATGGTGGCTCACACCTATAGTCCTAACTACTTGGGAAGCTGAGGCAGAATTGCCTGAGCTCAGGAGTTTGAGGTTACAGTGAGCTATGATCACACCAGTGCATTCCAGCCTGGGTAACAGAGTGAGACCCTGCCTCAGAAAACAAAACAAAACAAAAACTGGGCAAAATACCTGAACAGATACCTCACCAAAGAAGTTATACAGATGATAATCACAGAAAAAGATACTCAACATCATATGTCATTAGAGAATTGCAAATCAAAATACAATGAGTTACCACTACATACCTATTAGGATGGCTACAATTTTTTTTTAAAAAATGACAACACCAAATGCTTGTGAGGATTGCTGATGGAAATGCAAAATGGTACAGCAGCTTTGGAAGACAGTTTGGCGGTTTCTTACAAAAGTAACCATACTCGTACTATATGATCCAACAGTCTTGCTCCTTGGTATTCACCCAAATGAGTTTAAAACTTATGTCCACTCGGCCGGGCGCAGTGGCTCACGCCTGTAATCCCAGCACTTTGGGAGGCCGAGGCAGGCGGATCACGAGATCAGGAGATCGAGACCATCCTGGCTAACCCGGTGAAACCCCGTCTCTACCAAAAACACAAAAAATTAGCCGGGCGTTGTGGCAGGCGCCTGTAGTCCCAGCTCCTAGGCAGGAGAATAGAGTGAACCCGGGAGGCGGAGGTTACAGTGAGTCGAGATCGCACCACTGCACTCCAGCCTGGGCGACAGATACAGGCTCCGTCTCAAAAAAAAAAAAAGTAAAAAAAAAATTTTTTAACTGGAACACAGAGGATAAGTAATCCTGCCTCACCCCTTGCCTCTCGCCCTTGCATGGGGCGAGGCAGGATTGATCAAACCCAGAAAGACTGAGGATGGATGCTGAACACAGAACTGAAGGATGAATGGGAATTACCTGAATAGAACAGGGGCTTGAGTGCAAGAAGAGGCGGGCATTCCAGGCAGAGGAGAGCAATGGTAAGGGCCCCACGGTAGGCATCCGAGTAGGAGCGTAGAACTATGATGATAGAAGACTGAATAACGATCGAATGAAACCAAATGATTGGGCGCCTTCTTTCGGATCCTTGACTTCCAGGGTCAGCAGTCTCTATTGGCTCTTATACCGTTGCTCTATGAGGTATCAATGTTTTTGTCCTTCAGCCTCCCCTCCAATTGCTGAGCTCCTGGTGTGTTTTGAGGAGTAGAAGGCAAAAAGAACCCTCTTGTTTTTCTTTGGATCCGGAGAGAGAGTGAGCAAATAACAAAGCAAATGGTGTAAAATGTCTTTTTGTTTAGTTTTTCTCGATCTTCCCATAAGAGGCAAATACATGTTAAGGATAGTTGAATCTGGGTAAAGGGTACAGAAATGTTCCTTACAAGATTTTTGTTGGCAACTGGTGCAAGTATGAAATTATTTCCAAATAGGAAGCTAAAACAAACAAAACAATTGGCCTTGGGAAACTGGCCAATCTTGAAATAATCAAGTAATATTGTTAAGGGACAATCAGTATTGTGGAAACACGAATACGCCCCCTCCCTCCCCCTCAAAAAAAACCCTAAATTCTGTTCCCCCGTTGCTAATGTGCGATCCTGGCAAAGTCATCTAAGCCGCTGAGCTTCGGTTCCTCCAGCCCAGAGAGTTGTTGCAACGATCAAATGAAAGAACGTATATTAAAGCCTTTCATGAACTATATTATTACTGCTACCGTAGAAATGGAAACTGTACAACAATAATTTGGACTAGATCCAAAACTACTTTTGACACTTCTGAGACTGTGGCCGCGCCACTGTCACCTTCCAAAGGTCACCAGGCCTTTCCTGAGCTGGCATTGGCAGCGCACACTCTTGCCCGGCTCACCTTTCCAGGTGGGCGGTGCTCGCGCTGCTCGGCTCTCCAGGTGACCGCGGCAGCTGCCCGAGAGCGCAGGCGCGGAGGCAGACCACGTGAGAGTCTGGCCACGCCTTCCGACCTAGCCTCACTCTGGCCCCGCCCCTCTCGAACGCCTTCGCGGGATCGCCCTGGAAACGCATTCTCCGGGACAGGCAGCCGCCAATGGGAAGGGAGTGAGTGCCACGAACAGGCCAATAAGGAGGGAGCAGTGCGGGGTTTAAACCTGAGGCTGGGCCTGCTCTTCCCGGCGTGCTGCGGAGGAACGGCTGTTGGTCTCTGCTGGGTGCAGGTCCTCGGCTGGTCGGGGCTCCGGTGTTCTGCTTCTCCCCGCTGAGCTGCTGCCTGGTGAAGAGGAAGCCATGGCGCTCCGAGTCACCAGGGTGAGCCGCTACGGACTGCGAACTGACGCGGCCTTCTTCGCTGCAGCCTGCTCGCTCTGCCTCGCCTGCGGGAGCCCCCCGAGCGGGAGAGGGCCGCAGGAACGATTTGGGGAGGAAGGTGGGAGGGAAGTCACCAAGAGAGCGTCGAGGTGGGCCCAGGCCTGGTGGGGGAGTGTGGGGGACGATGGATGGAGGGAGGAAGGTGAGAAAGAGAACTGGACCGATATTGGATAAATGTTTGGGGGAGATGGAAAGTCGACTGGGAACCTTTTGAAAAAGTGATAGAGGGTCCCTGAGTGGGCCCGCCAGCAGCTCTGTAACCCCCTTCCCAGAGAGAAGGTGTCTGCAATTGGAGGCTTTTTCGGTTTCCTTTCAAACGTAAATTCTCGGTATTTTAGGGCTGGGCAGGACTAATCAGGGAATCCCTCAATTGGTAAATGTAGAGGTTGTCGGCGGAAACTGACTTGTCACGGCCGCAGAGTTGACTTTGGGACCCACGTTTTCCCTCGGAACCCATTTTTACTCGCCTTTCCTTCTGGGAACTTCTCCTGTGCCCCACCTTAATTAACCCTTGACTGACTCGAGCCTCCGTGGACCAGCTCTTAAAGTGGTCTTGCTTCTTTCAGAACTCGAAAATTAATGCTGAAAATAAGGCGAAGATCAGCATGGCAGGCGCAAAGCGCGTTCCTACGGCCCCTGCTGCAACCTCCAAGCCCGGATTGAGGCCAAGAACAGCTCTTGGGGACATTGGTAACAAAGTCAGTGAACAACTGCAGGCCAAAATGCCTATGAAGAAGGTAACTGTCTTCCCGACCTAACTTCTGTAAGAGCTGGCCTTCCAACTGTGGCCTTTGATGCAGAAACATTTCATTCTCTCTGTTTCATCTACAGGAAGTAAAACCTTCAGCTACTGGAAAAGTTATTGATAAAAAACTACCAAAACCTCTTGAAAAGGTACCTATGCTGGTGCCAGTGCCAGTGTCTGAGCCAGTGCCAGAGCCAGAACCTGAGCCAGAACCTGAGCCTGTTAAAGAAGAAAAACTTTCGCCTGAGCCTATTTTGGTAAACTTATTCTTACCATTGTAGAGTCTGTTGATTATTTCTTGTCCCTTATTTCACTGCAAGAGCATTCAAATTAATACCATTTATTGAGTGCTTAGCATGAGGCAGTCTCTGCCCAACATTCTACATGCATTAACTCACATAATCTTTACAGGTACTCTGAGGTAGGTATTGTCACCTCTACTATTTAAATCATGGCTTTAGAGAGGTTATGTCAGGGTCACACAGGTAAGTGGCCCATATGAGATTTAAGCTCAGGCTGTCTGGCTTCAGAATCTATGCTTTTAATTGTTAACTGTCTTATATTCCTTCGTTAATGATATTAAGTAGTACCTGCCTGAGCCAAAGGCTTTGTTGTCCAAGTACAAGCCACCTCTGCAGAATTTATCGGAGTAAACAGAATGTTCTCTTGAAATTTTTTACTGCCTAATATGGCTACTAAATAATAAACCTGTAACACTGGAAAATGCAAAGGAGTAAAACAGGAAGAATGCAACTTTTCAGGGAGTGGTTAAGAAGATGAATTAACACTTAGCCTCAAAACCAGTAACTTTTTCTTAAATAAAAGGTATGTAAATGTATCCTATGATAGACCTCCCTGTGAAGGAAAGGTAGGTCATGTAGAGGAGGCTGCTTTGATGAAACTGCAATGAACTGCATTCTGAAGCTCAGTTTTTTAAACTTAGTTAAAACCAGTTGGGAAAATTATCTGAAAAAAAATTTTTTGAGACAGAGTCTGGCTCTGTTGCCCAGGCTGGAGTGCAGTGGTGTGATCTCGGCTCACTGCAACCTCTGCCTCCCAGGTTCAAGCAATTTTCCTGCCTCAGCCTCCCTAGTAGCTGGGATTACAGGCGCACACCACCACACCCAGCTAATTTTCATATTTTTAGTATAGATGAGGTTTCACCATGTTGGCCAGGCTGGTCTTGAACTCCTGACCTCGTGATCTGCCTACCTCGGCCTCCCAAAGTGCTGGGATTACAGGCGTGAGCCACCACACCCAGCCAGTTAAGCTTCTTATATCTAAGGATAAGACATTGAAAACTATTGCTTTAGTGTTAAATTTCTGGGCACAGCACATGAAACATGTAGCCAGCATGGTCTTTGGGCATATCAAACTACATGATGCTTTCTCGAAAGGTCCATACCGATTCTTACCTTTGCTTTCCCACTTAGTAAGAATGCCTTCCCCACCCTTTCATTTAGCTAATAACCTTTTCATCCTTGAAAACAGCTCAAGCATCAACTCCTGAAGCTTTCCTGAACTTCTCCCATCTCCACCCCTGTTCCTAGAATCAGTCTTTTTGTTTGTTTTGAGACAGTCTCATTCTGTTGCCCAGGCTGGAGTGCAGTGATGCCATCTCAGCTCACCGCAACCTCTGCCTCCTGAGTTCAAGCGATTCTCCTGCTTCAGCCTCCCAAGTAGCTGGGACTACAGGCACGTGCCACCATGCCTGACTAATTTTTCTATTTTTAGTAGAGACGGGGTTTCACTATGTTGGCCAAGCTGGTCTCGAACTCCTGATCTCGTGATCCACCTGCCTCAGTCTCCCAAAGTGCTAGGATTACAGACATGAGCCACCATGCCCAGTCTCAGTCTTATTTTTGTTTATTTATTTATTTACTTTTTCCCGAGATGGAGTCTTGCTGTGTCACCCAGGCTGGAGTGCAGTGGCGTGATCTTGGCTCATTGCAACCTCCGCCTCCCGGATTCAAGCAGTTCTCTTGCCTCAGCCTCCTGAGTAGTTGGGATTACAGGCACCCGCCACCACACCCAGCTAATTTTTTTTTTTTTCCTATTTTTAGTAGAGAGGGAGTTTCACCAGGTTGGCCAGGCTGGTCTCAAACTCCTGACCTCATGATCCACCAACCTGGGCCTCCCAAAGTGCTGGGATTACAAGTGTGAGCCACTGCGCCCGACCTTATTTCTTTACTTTGTCTACTAAATTCAGAGTCTCTTGAGGATGCCATGAAGTCAATGCCTTGTAGAGTTTGACTTGAAGAAGGGACTCAATAAATGTTTGAACAATGGGATAAAGGGAGCTTGAAGGAAGTGGTTAATGGTAATGAAGTTAATCCTTAGTAGTCAGGATAGAATTTATGTTATTTTGAGTAGTGAGAAGCAGTTTATATTTTGAAATAAAGACTAAAGACTGAACTGCCCTTTATTTGGATTAACTTCACATGTTGCTGATAAAGATTAATTACTTCTCAGTTTCCTTTGCAGGAAAGTCTAGAATGTAAATTTATTTGCTTCCAACTTTAAACTGACTCACTCTGAGTTGGCATTTCACTCTTTTTTTTGCCCAGGCTGGAGTAGAATGGCGCAATCATAGCTCACTGTATCCTCAAACTGCTGGGCTCAAGTGATCCTCCTACCTTGGCCTCCTGAGTAGCTAGGATTATAGGCAGTTGCCTTCATGCCCAGCTAATTTTTTGTAGAGATGAGTTATTGCTATATTGCCCAGGCTGGTCTCGAACTCATGGTCTCAAAGGATCCTCCCACGTCAGCCACCCAAAGAACTGCGATTACAGGCTTGAGCCACCATGCCCGACCTCATTCTTTTTAATTGAGTAATTAATCACTTTCTTTTTTAACAAAGACAGGGTCTTGCTATATTGCCAAGGCTTGTCTTGATCTCCTGGCCTCAACCTCAGCCTCTCAAAGTGCTGAGATTAAAGGCGTGAGCCACCGCGCCCAACCCAAATGATCACTTTGGATGTTAATCACTTCCTAAAAAGAAATGGAATAAGTCTGAAAAGATACTTTTCCTTTAAGGAAATGAATTGTATGTTGATTCAGGAGAATACTATCTTGAGTTGGTACCAATAACCTGACCTTCAAGCCCAAACTATAGTGCTTACTCCTATTTGCTCTTGTTTCAAGAGATCTCTTTGTTTTAAGGTTGATACTCCCTCTCCAAGCCCAATGGAAACATCTGGATGTGCCCCTGCAGAAGAAGACCTGTGTCAGGCTTTCTCTGATGTAATTCTTGCAGTAAATGATGTGGATGCAGAAGATGGAGCCGATCCAAACCTTTGTAGTGAATATGTGAAAGATATTTATGCTTATCTGAGACAACTTGAGGTCAGTATTATCATTAGTTTTTTTCCTAAACTGCATCTAACTTTATGAAAGTCTTTTCTATCAATAGTTCATAATAATTCAAGCAGGACTTGGGCAGCATTTCTTAAGAGATCGCACTTTCAAATTCTCCTTCATGGAATACCTAAAATAAAAAGTCACTAAATCAATGGAGTCTATTTGCCACTTTGTGCAGGAAAGTTCGAAGTCAGGGTGGATACTACTATCGGTCTTTCTGAAGGAAAGTCCACAGATTGAATTTGATATGTATATATGCAATCTCCACCGTATTTGGAATGGTTAAGCCCCAAACTCTGCATTTTAGGTAATAATGGGTCAGCAAGTGGATGAGGATGTAGAATATACTCAGACTACAGCCACCCCTAACACAAGGCATTTTGTGTTAGTGTGGCTGATGTGCGTCCAGTTGTTGGTGAAATTATTTGTGCCCAAAAGGAGTACACTCAAAAGCTATTTTTTGGTTCACTTCAATTTGATCCCACTTTTGAAACTTTCTCTTAATGGCATTTGCCCTTTTCCTACAAATACAAGCATTCTATATGGCAGCATAAACATAGTAGCGTCAACTATACCGTTATCACATTTACCTAGTTTTTTGGTGTGTGTGTGTTTTTTTTTTTTTAGAGGGAGTCTCACACTGTCGCCCAGGCTAGAGGGCAATGGTGCCATCTCAGCTCACTGCAATCTGCCTCCTGGGTTCAAGCAAGCAATTCTCCTGCCTTAGTCTGCCGAGTAGTTGGGACTGCAGGCACACACCACCATGCCTGGCTAATTTTTTGTATTTTTATTTGGTTTTGGTTTTTTGAGACAGGGTCTTGCTCTGTTGCCCAGGCTGGAGTGCAGTGGTGCAATCTCGGCTCACTGCAACCTCTGCCTCTCGGGTCAAGTGATTCTCATGCCTCAGCCTCCTGAGCAGCTGGGATTACAGGTGCCCACCACAACACCCAGCTAATTTTTGTACTTTTAGTAGAAATGAGGTCACCATATCGGCCAGGCTGGTCTCAAACTCCTTAGATGATCCACCCACCCGGCCTCCCAAAGTGCTGGGATTACAGGCATGAGCAGTCGCGCCCAGCCCCCAGTTGTTTTTAATGCATCGTCTTAATGTCATCACTGACATCTCTTGCCTGCTCCTTTGGGGCCTCTCCTTTTTCTGTAGGATTCTTCTGCAAGACTTCTATGCCAGGAGTAGCCTTCTGCTTTGAGTTTCTTCTGCCATCTTTTTAGGGCTTTTTAAAGTTGTGTTCTAACTTTGGAGGATACCTTTTTTTTTTTTGAGACAGTCTCGCTGTGTCACCCAGGGGGTGTGCCGTGGCTCACTGCAAGCTCCGCCTCCCAGGTTCACGCCATTCTCCTGCCTCAGCCTCCTGAGTAGCTGGGACTACAGGCACGTGCCACCATGCCTGGCTAATTTTTTGTATTTTTAGTAGAGACAGGGTTTCACCATGTTAGCCAGGATGGTCTCGATCTCCTAACGTCATGATCCGCCCACCTTGGCCTCCCAAAGTGCTGGGATTACAGGCATGAGCCACCGTGCCCAGCCTGTAAATGTGCTGTTTCTTGATGCTTCGTTCTTGTTCTGTGCAAGGCGGCCATATATGCAAAGCAACCCCCCAAATGTCAGAGGAGCTGAGAAACCAAGGAATGAGGCAGATAAATGGAGTTTGCTGGTATTGGGTGACTGATGAGGGGGAATTTACAGACATAAGTCTGGTCTTTGATGGCTGTAAGATGTAGATCTCTGCACTGTAACCCCTCATACCCACGGCTTGAGTATGTATACATTTTCTTGGGGAAAGTATACGTGCTCTAGAATGAATGTGCGGGTGGCTGAGAGAATGCTACAGACATCATAGCCTATAATCTATACAATAGTATGAAGGGCTGTTTTGGAGGAGAGGCCAAACTTAAAGTGAATAGGCAGAAGGCACATTGGATTAGCATTTAAAATAAAGTCACTCTTGTCCCCCACAGTTCTTAGCTATGTTGCTGTTGGGCTTTAACCCTGGAGCAGGCAGGAGTGTTGTAGTACATGGGTTCCAGCTGCCCTGGGAGTTTGATATTTTCTCTACGTAAAGCTCAGGTTCTAACTTTAGAGGCTCAAGTGAAAAGATCTGAGATGATAGTATAGTATCTTTATTTGGAAGGGAGTGGACTAGCAAGAGTTGTGGTGAATATCGTTAAGACCTGACAATATAAAAAAGCTGTCACACTGTCCTATCTAATGTTTGCCCTTTTTTGGCGGGGGGGTGAAGGGGGAAGACAGTCTTTCTGTCACCCAGGCTGGAGAGCAGTGGTGCAATCTCGGCTACCTGCAACCTCCACCTCCTGGGTTCAAGCAATTCTCCTGCCTCAGCCTCCTGAGCAGCTGGGACTACAGGTGTGCGCAACCATGCCCAGCTAATTTTTGTATTTTTAGTAAAGAGAGGTTTTGCCATGTTGGCCAGGCTGGTCTCGAACTCCTGGCCTCAAGCAATCTGCCCATCTCAGCCTCCCAAAGTGCTGGGATTACAGGCATGAGCCACCACGCCAGCCTTAATGTTTGCTTTCTTGGTGATGGTGTTGTATGTGGTGACCATATGAATAATTGAATTAAGAACTGATATAAAGGCTGGGCACAGTGGCTCACGCCTGTAATCCCAGCACTTTGGGAGGCCAAGACAGGTGGATCACAAGGTCAGGAGATCGAGACCATCCTGGCTAACACAGTGAAACCCCATCTCTACTAAAATACAAAAAAAAATTAGCCGGGCGTGGTGGCGGACGCCTGTAGTTCCAACTACTCGGGAGGCTGAGGCAGGAGAATGGCATGAACCCGGGAGGCGGAGCTTGCAGTGAGCCGAGATCTCGCCATAGCACTCCAGCCTGGGCGACAGAGCGGGACTCCGTCTCAAAAAAAAAGGAACTGATAGAGATTCTAAATGCCCCAGTGCTACTTACTGTAGGAACTAACTGATCTTTCTGGACATAAATGTGTCACATGGAGTCATGTTTCTAACAATAATCGGCATTTTCTTTTGCAGGAAGAGCAAGCAGTCAGACCAAAATACCTACTGGGTCGGGAAGTCACTGGAAACATGAGAGCCATTCTAATTGACTGGCTAGTACAGGTTCAAATGAAATTCAGGTTGTTGCAGGAGACCATGTACATGACTGTCTCCATTATTGATCGGTTCATGCAGGTAAGCATTTCAGTAAGTTTTCCCTTCCAGGATTCTAGCCGAGTCATAAGCAGCTGACATTTTTGGGCTGCGCCGGGCGCGGCGGCTCATGCCTGCAATCCCAGCGGGCGGGTGGATCACGAGGTTAGGAGATCGAGACCATCTTGGCTAACACAGTAAAACCCCGTCTCTACTAAAAATACAAAAATTTAGCTGGGTGTCGTGGCGGGCGCCTGTTGTCCCAGCTACAGGAGGCGGAGGTTGCAGTGAGCTGAGATCGCGCCATTGCACTCCAGCCTGGGCGACAGAGTGAGACTCCATCTCAAAAAAAAAAAAAAAGAAAGAAACTGACTTTTTCAGCTAAAATCTTTCTTGGGGGATATGGTATCATTAATTAAGATTTTGCAATGGGAGAATGTCTTTCTACCTCTCCATCATAGCTCTGTGTCTCCTTTTCAAACATGTTATTCATTGTGTTGAAATTCCCATTGCAGAATAATTGTGTGCCCAAGAAGATGCTGCAGCTGGTTGGTGTCACTGCCATGTTCATTGCAAGCAAATATGAAGAAATGTACCCTCCAGAAATTGGTGACTTTGCTTTTGTGACTGACAATACTTACACTAAGCACCAAATCAGACAGATGGAAATGAAGATTCTAAGAGCTTTAAACTTTGGTCTGGGTCGGCCTCTACCTTTGCACTTCCTTCGGAGAGCATCTAAGATTGGAGAGGTACAGGTTTCTTAAGAAACCTTTCGGTATGGGTACATTAGGGAACACTGCTGCTGACCAAGCAAGTCGAATTCAACTGACCTATATTATACCTAACTACATGGGGAAGAGATAAAGTTGTTCTTTATTTTTAGTCAGGCTGCATGTTAATATTAGGGCTTTCCGTGGGCATTTGAGAGTTTGTAGACAAACATTTGTAGTTAAAAGATACATATGGGCATGCAGGTTAGTGCCAAATGAAAATTTTCTGAAAGAAACTCAGTGACACAGGTTTTGTTTCAGGTTGATGTTGAGCAACATACTTTGGCCAAATACCTGATGGAACTAACTATGTTGGACTATGATATGGTGCACTTTCCTCCTTCTCAAATTGCAGCAGGAGCTTTTTGCTTAGCACTGAAAATTCTGGATAATGGTGAATGGGTAAGCTCTGTCCCACAGAACTCCTAAGCTTTTAAATTGTAAAGAATGTTTGACTAAATACAGAACTTTTGTTATTAAAGGGCAATTCAAGTGATTCATAAATATGGGATCTACTGAAGGAATAGTTTAAAAAGATGTCTTAGAATGTTTCCACCTGGTTTTGTTTTTGAGACAAGGTTTCGCTCTGTCGCCTGGGCTGGAGTGCAGTGATGCAGTCTTGACCCACTGCAACATCAGCCTCCAGAGTAGCTGGGACTGAAGGTTTCTGGCTAGTTTTTAAATTTTTTTCATGTCAGACGGGTAATATGCCCACGTTGTAACAAGGTTTGAGGGTGGCACATTTCACACGTTCACATGAACACCCAATCATCACACTTATAAACTACAAGAGTCGCCCACCAGCCTGGGCAACGTAGCAAATCCTCATCTTTACAAATATATATATATATATATATTCAGGTTGTTGCAGGAGACCATGTACATGACTGTCTCATCTTTACAAATATATATATACACACACACACACAAATATATATATATAGGCACATGTCTGTAGTCCCAGCTACTCTGGAGGCTGACCTTTATATTTTTTGTAGACATGGCGCCTCCTTATATTACCCAGGCTGGTCTTGAAACCCTGGGCTCAAGCGATCTACCCACTTCCACTTACCAAAGTGTTGGAATTACAGGCGTGAGCCATTGCAACCAGTCAAGTGTTTCCATTTCTTTGCCTAATTTCAACTGTATTCCCTTTGAGAAAGGTAGAGCAACTTTTACTCCTTAGAGGAGAAACTTGAAGGTCAAGTGACATACAAATAGTACATTCATATTCATTGATTCAGCAAATGCCTCTCCTATGTGGCAGGCACTACCCTAGGTGTTAAGAATAGAACTATGCAGCCGGGTGTGGTGGCTACCACCTGTAATCCCAGCACTTTGGGAGGCCAAGGTGGGCAGATCACGAGCTCAAAAGTTCAAGACCAGTCTGACCAATGTGGTGAAACCCTATCTCTACTAAAAATACAAAAATTAGCCAGGCATGGTGGTGCAAATCTGTAATCCCAGCTACTCAGGAGGCTGAGGCAGGAGAATCACTTGAACCCGGGAGGCGGAGGTCGCAGTGAACCAAGGTCACACCATGCACTCCAGCCTGGAGTGAGACTCCATCTCAAAAAAAAAAAAAGAAAGAAAAGAACAGAACTATGACAAAGTTGGCCTCAAGGAAGTGGAGTCTAGTTTTAGGGTGGGCAAGTCAACAATTACAATAGTGCAGTTGTGTTTGAGCAGAGGTTCCTATAGAAGCATGAGAGCACCTAGGAAAGGAGGAGTCTTTAGCTTTGTCTTACATTTCACTTATATTAATTAATGACACAGTACCCTTCCCTTCCCCACTCCTGAATAACATCAAACATCTATAAACTTTATGAAAATCATTATCGATTGAGCATTTTTAACATTAACTTTTGTTGTCTTAGACACCAACTCTACAGCATTACCTGTCATATACTGAAGAATCTCTTCTTCTGGTTATGCAGCACCTGGCTAAGAATATAGTCATGGTAAATCAAGGACTTACAAAGCACATGGTGAGTCAATATAGTGACATTGTAATATGTCAAAAAGTCTAATAATTCAAACTTAATGCCTGCAAATGCCTGGTTTATTTTTAATGAGTTAATGTTTTAAATGAATACCTGTATCATTGGATCTTGTGATTTTTTTTCCCCTCTTTAATTGCTATCCTTTTGTCTTCCAGACTGTCAAGAACAAGTATGCCACGTCGAAGCATGCTAAGATCAGCACTCTACCACAGCTGAATTCTGCACTAGTTCAAGATTTAGCCAAGGCTGTGGCAAAGGTGTAACTTGTAAACTTGAGTTGGAGTATATATTTACAAATAAAATTGGCACCATGTGCCATCTGTACATATTACTGTTGCATTTCCTTTTAATAAAGCTTATGGCCCCTTTTACTTTTTTATAGCTTAACTAATTTGAATGTGGTTACTTGCTACTGTAGGGTAGCGGAAAAGTTGTCTTAAAAGGTATGGTGGGGAATATTTTTAAAAACTGCTTTTGGTTTACCTGGGGATCCAATCGATGTATATGTTTATATACTTGGTTCTTGTTTTATGTACCTGGCTTTTACTTTATTAATATGAATTACTGAAGGTGATGGAGGTATTTGAAAATTTTACTTCCATAGGACATACTGCATGTAAGCCAAGTCATCATGGAGAATCTGCTACGTAGTTCTATTTTAAAGTAAAAGTATACCACCAAATCCCTAGTCACCCTGTTAGAATTCTGTTTCTTCTGGTGATTGCTGCCATAATTCTAAGTTATTTACTTTTACCACTATTTAAGTTATCAACTTTAGTATCTTCAAACTTTCACTTTGAAAAATGAGAACTTTATATTCTAAGCCCAGTTTTCATTTTGGTTTTGTGTTTTGTTTAATAAAACAATACTCAAATACAAAAGGTATCTTTTTTAAAAGTTAATTTACCCCTTCCTTAGGCTCTTTCTAAATCCCACCCACCTGAAATCAACAATTACGGATTTATCCTTCCATGTCTTGTATATAGATGTGCATATTAATTTTTATGGGTTTTTTAAAAATGTGGTTTATTCTATATACATAACAATTATTGTCAACATACATAAGCCTACCTGTATTTGTGCATTATATTACATGGTACAGATAGTCATGTGCCCCATGAACATTTTGGTCAAAGACAGACTACATACACCTTGGTGGTCCCATAAGATTATGATGCCATACTTTTACTGTACCTTGTGCCTAAATACACAAATACTGACGTGTTATAATTGCCTGCAGTATTCAATAACATAGTGTATAGTTTTGTAGCCTAGGAGCTATAAGCTACACTATATAGCCTAGGAGTGCAGTAGGGTATGCCATCTAGATTTGTGTGAGTATACTCTGGTGTTTGAACAATAAAATCACCTAATGACACATTTCTCAAACCATATCCCAATCATTAAGCAACACATGAGTAAGTTTTTTTGTTTTTGCGACAGTCTCGCTCTGTTGCCAGGCTGGAGTGCAATGGCGCGATCTCGGCTCACTGCAACCTTCGCCTCCTGGGTTCAAGCGATTCTCCTGCCTCAGCCTCCTGAGTAGCTGAGATTACAGGCATGCACCACCACGCCCAGCTTATTATGTATTTTTAGTAGAGACGGGGTTTCACCATGTTGGTCAGGCTGGTCTTGAACTCCCGATCTCAGGTGATCTGCCTGCCTCAGCCTCCCAAAGTGCTGGGATTACAGGCGTGAGCCACCATGGCCAACTAATTTTTTGTAATTTTAGTAGAGATGGGGTTTCACCGTGTTAGCCAGGATGGTCTCGATCTCCTGACCTCGTGATTCGCCCACCTCTGCCTCCCAAAGTGCTGGGATTACAGGCATGAGCCACCGCACCCAGCCCTACGTAGGCAATTTTTATATGTGGTGTGAAGTAGAATTCTTCCAGATACCCGTTTATGCCAGTGCCATGACTGAAACCCTCCTTGTCCAACTTGAAATATCTTCAATGCCCATCTATTCTTCCCTGATCTTGTTTTTTCCTGTGATAATACAGTTTTACAAGTTTATCAGTTAAGATAAGGCTTACCAAATATATGGGGGTACTACCAAACACTTTCCTATAAAAACTTTAAAATTGTGTATAGTTACCAAAAAGTTCCTTTTTTGTTGTTGTTTGTTTTTTGAGGCGGAGTCTCGTTCTGTTGCCCAGGCTGGAGTGCAGTGGCGCTATCTTGGCTCACTGCAACCTCCGCCTCCCTAGTTCAAGCGATTCTCCTGCCTCAGCCTCCCGAGTAGCTGGGATTACAGGCATGCACCACCATGCCCTGCCATTTTTGTATTTTTAGTAGAGACGGGGTTTCTTCATGTTGGTCAGGCTGGTCTCGAACTCCAGACCTCAGGTGATCAGGCCTCCCGAAGTGCTGAGACTACAAGTGTGAGCCACCACACCCAGCCAGTTTCATCTTTTTAAAGCCTTACAATCATTTGAAGTCCCCATTCATTCATTGGAAACTAGCTAAATTAAACAGTGAAGTCGTTTGTCCTGGAGCTATTAAATATAATAGGCCAGGCACAGTAGCTCACACCTGTAATCCCAGCACTTTGCAAGACTGAGGCAGGTGTGTTGCTTGAGCCCAGAAGCTCGAGACCAGCCTGGGCAACATGGCGAAATCCCATCTACACAAAAATTAGCCAGGGGTACTGGAGTGCACCTGTGGTCCCAGCTACCCAGGAGGCTGAGGTGGGAGAATCACCTGAGTCAGGGAAGTCAAAACTATAGTGAGCCAAGATCGCACAACTGCACTCCAGCCTGGGTGTGAGAGTGAGACCCTGTCTCAAAAAATAAAATGGTAAATATTCCATGCATTTTTGGTCTCTTCTAAAGATTTTTCTCTGTATGATACAATTGCTCTTTTAGAGATGTTCCTCCCCTACATTAATAGAAAATTATGTCCATGTTTGGTGGCTCACGCCTATAATCCTAGCACTTTGGGATGCTGAGGCAGGAGGATTGCTTGAGGCCAGGAGTTCAAGACTGACCTGGGTAACATAGTGAGACCCTGTCTCTAAAAAAATATAAAAAATAGACTCTTAGCACTTTAGGAGGCTGAGTCGGGTGAGACCCTGTCTCTATTAGAAAAAAAAATTATAAAATTTAAAAAATTAGCCCAGCAGTCATGGTGGTATGTGCCTGTAGACCTAGCTACTTAGAATGCTAAGGCAGGAGGATCACTAGAACCCAGGAGTTTGAGGCTGTAATGAGTTATGCTCGTGCTACTGCACTCCAAGCTGGATGACACAGCAAGAGCGTGCCTCGTACAAAAAAAAGAAAAAAAAAAAAGGAAAAAAAAATCCGTTCTAGATTTTTAAAGTTACGGCTGTAGAGGACCATGACAAAATTAATCTCTTCTGAATGTGCAGTTATACCTTCTTTCTCAGTACTGATGTTGAGTACTTTTGTTTTCTCATGAGACTGGCCCATGGGGTTATTTCATTGGCCTTTTGAAAGAATGAGTTTTGGGTGTTACCATTTCTACCATTTTTATTTCGTGGTTTTAGCTTTTTTCCCCCACCATCCCCTTTTATTTTCTAGTTTAAATATTTTCTATATTTTAGTCATGAAAGTGAGGCAATAGGACAGGATCTGGAGGCAGGGAACCTAAGGCAGATGCACGCTGACGCTCTACAACTAAATCAAAAGGAAAACCCCAACTTTCCACACTTAAATCACAAACGGACCTGAGGGTACTCCCTTCGGAAACCCCCCCACCCCTTTTTCTGTGTGGCAGATGGAAAATTGAAAGTACCTCTGATTGGCTGCTTTCTGCAACCAATCAGACTAATTGTGGGACACTATTTGCATGGGCTGTATACCAAGTGGCCAATAGGAAATCTCTAGAGGGTATTTAAACCCCAGAAAATTCTGTAACCCGGCTCTGTCCCTATACCACCGTGTGTACTTTTTTTTTTTTTAGACAGTCTCCCTCTGTTGCCCAGGCTGTAGTGCACTAGCACAATCTCGGCTCATTGCAACCTCTGCCTCCCTGGTTCAAGCGATTCTCCTGCCTCAGCCTCCGGAGTAGCTGGGATTACTGGCCTTCACCACCACGTCTAGCTGATTTTTGTATTTTTAGTGGAGATGGGGTTTCACCATGTTGGCCAGGCTGGTCTCAAACTACTGACCTCAAGTGATCCGCCAGCCTCGGCCTCCCAAAGTGTTGGGATTACAGGCATTACAGGCATGAGCTACTGCACCTGGCCAGTCAATATCTTTCTCTTTTTCTTTTTTTTTTTTTTTTTGAGACGGAGTCTCTGTTGCTCAGGCTGGAGTGCAGTGGCCTGATCTTGGCTCACTGCAACCTCTGCCTCCCAGATTCAAGCGATTCTCCTGCCTCAGCCTCCTGAGTAGCTGGGGTTACAGGCGTATGCCACCACGCCTGGCTAATTTTTGTAATTTTAGTAGAGATGGGGTTTCACCATGTCGGTCAGGCTGGTCTCAAACTCCTGACTTCGTGATCCACTCACTGCAGCCTCGCAAAGTGCTGGGATTAAAGGCGTGAGCCACCGCATCTGGCCAGTCAATATCTTTTGAGATTTTTTTTTTGTCAGCTTGACGTTTTTTTGTTTTTAGAATTTTCAATTCTTGCCTCCTCAGAAGAAAGGATTTGACTGAGGGGCGTAAGGCAGGAGAGACCCAGGCAAGTTTCAGAGCAGGAGTGAAAGTTTATTAAAAAGCTTTAGAACAGTAAGGAAAAAAGGAAAGTAAAGAAAGGAAGGAAAGGTATGTGCTTTCCTTGGTTGAGAAACCAAGTGTGCCTGGTGATTTTTAATGTTACTGAAGATGTGGCATGTTAAAAAGGCATCTTTCGGCTAACACAGTGGCTCACATCTGTAATCCCATGATTGTTTTTGTTTTAAATCTTGGCCAGGCTGGTCTCAAACTCCTGGGCTCGACAGATCCTCTTGCCTCAGCCTCCCAAAGTGCTGGGATCACTGGCCTGAGCCACTGCACCCGGCGTATAATCCCAGTGTTTTGGGAGGCCAGGATAGGCGGATCAATTGAGGCCAGGAGTTTAAGACCAGCCTGGGCAACAGAGCAAAACACCGTCTCTACGAAAAATAATTAGCCAGGCATGGTGGCCTGTGGCTCAACCTGAGTGAGACAGTGACTCTAAAACAAAACAAAACAAAACAAAACCCTACCACAATCGTATCACACTAAGAAAACTGATAATTTAATATCTAATATGCAGAACACATTCAAATTTCCTCAATTGTTCCAAAAATGTATTAGGGCTTTTTTTTTCTTTCCTTTTCCAATCCAAGATTCAATCATGGTTTGTTTTTCCATATAGAACAACAACCGCCCTGCTTTCTGTGTTTCAGGACATAGATATGAATTGTCTTGTAGAATGTTCCTCATTCTGGATTTCTTGTCTCATGTTTTCAGCAAAGTTCAGGTTACACATGGCAATAAAGGTGATCTGTACAACTCATGCATTATATTAGGGTCAGACATCAGATTGTTACACTATTTTTGATACCAATTTTGACCATCTGGTTAAGGTGGTAACCATTAGCTGTAACATTCCTATAAAGTGCTGGTCTCTAGTTTTAGCACTCATTAATTATACTTTCCTGACATTTATCTCCCTGGTAATATGGTAGTTTTCTATCATCTCTTCTACTTTTACTATTGACTTTCTAATGGATAGCTCCCTACCCACACCCACCCTCCCCCCGCCTCAGACAGGGTCTCACTCTATCACTCAGGTTGGAGTGCAATGGTGCTATCTTGGCTCACTGCAACCTCAGCCTCCCTGGTTCAAGCGATTTTTCTATCTCAGCCTCCGGAGTATCTGGGATTACAAGCTTGTGCCCCTGTGCCCGATTAAGTTTTGTATTTTTAGTACAGATGGGGTTTCACGATGTTGGCCATGCTGATCTCAGACTCCTGGCCTCAAGTGATCTGCCTGCCTTGCCTTCCCAAAGTGCTAAGATTATAGGCATGAACCACCGTGCCAGGCCTTATACCCACCGTTTTTGTTTTACTGTGGGTTTTTTTTTAAATTGCGTTTTATGACCCTTTATGGTGGTGGTTCTCAAAGTGTCCTCATCAATAAGCAACAGCAACTTTACCTGGGAACTTGCTACAAATGCAAATCAGAACCCTAGGGACACCCAGAAATGTGTTTTAACAAAGTCTCCTCCGAATTCTCACGTTGGATAACCACTGCATTATTTTTTTTACAAAAAAATTTTTGAGACAGTCTTTTTTGCATTTTTAGTAGAGATGGGGTTTCACCATGTTAGCCTGGCTGGTCTCGAACTCCTGACTTCAGGTGATCCACCCGCCTCAGCCCCCAAAGTGCTGGGATTGCAGGGGTGAGCCACCACGCCCGGCGAATTTAATTTTTATCAGGAGTCGTATTACATTAATAATGGAGAGGAAGAAAACAGCACAGTATGATCAAGATTAACTAGGGAGTAATTAGCTGTAAAAGAACTCTCGACTCTCTTGTTCAAAGAGGTTCAAGCTGCTGTGCTTGTGCGGGAAGGGCTGTGTCCCTTACACGGCCGACTCTAATGAAAAACTACAAATCAGTCATTTGTCCTTCATTTTCTCCATTCCCCCCACTCACTACACAGCTAAGAAAGCTCAATGGTACCCTGCAGACACTCAAAACTTGAGGGCACCCAACTCTCAGTTACGAGTGGTGCCAATCATAATGACAGAATGAAGTATCAGTGCAAGAAATTAAAGCGTGTGGATGTCTCCAGGCTGGAAGTCTGGGTTCGAAATGTCTGCAATGCCTCGCACTTGTGGCCCGTAGATATCCCTGAACTTCAGAAGCCACTGGTTTCCCCACCAAACGAAAGGTATGCACTTCATGGGTTCAGGTCAAAAAAGTCTTCTAAGCAACCCTCTAATGTTTATCTTTCACAGCCTGCCGGACACACCCATCTTCAAAGGCAGCGGACGGAAAAGAAGTGCCAAGATGGGTGGACACACAGCTGTGGCCGCACTCACGTGTCCCAGCACCAAGGCCGAATGACCACTTAGGTCAGGAGATTTTCCCCCCGAGGCTGCTGTTCCCAGGAGGTGTCCCAACGTTTCTAGTCCAGCCCCTAGCTCAAAACTCTACACATCTGACGCTTAACGAAAGCTATTCCAACTTTTTACCAGTGGTCTGCAGTTATTTTCACCAGCAGAGCCCGGATGAAAAAAGAGCGAGAAGCAGCCGCAGCAACCGAAAGCCCAGGCGGAAAGGGTGGGGCCCTGGGCGGAAGAGGCGGGGCTCTCGGGCCTTTTCCCGGCGTCAATTTACTGGCGGGAAAAGCGACGTCTTCTGAACGGCGTTTTCCTGCTGAGTGGTAGCCTTTCCCCTCAACCAGCAATGGAGGAACAGCCCCAGATGCAAGCCACCGACGAGCCCGCGGACTCCGGAGAGGAAGGCGGGGCAGGCGGGCCGCCGCAGGTCGCCGGCGCCCAGGCGGCGCGCAGCGAGGACCGCATGACCCTGCTCCTCAGGTTGTTCCCTTTGGCCGCCTCAGCCGGGGCCAAGTGGGCGTTGTGGCCCGGAACTCCGCCCTTTGCTCAGAAGGGCTAGGGTTCGAATTCACGCTCGGTCACGTCATGTCTCCGTGACAGCCTCATTCACTTAAACTCTTGAAGTTCTTTCTTCATCAGCGAAAAGGAGAGAAAAATGACCCCCTGGTAGACAGGTTATAAGGGTTAAATGAGACAGTCTAGGAAAGTGTTGAGCACAGTGTCCCGGGCCCTTGGAAAGTCCTTAGAAGCTGTAATTTCTCCTCCTGTTTCCCCCCTGCACCCCCGGTTTACAGGCAAGTTGAATACCAGACCTAAATTGAAAGGAAGGTGTCCCTACCTTTTCTTTTAGAACTACGACCCCTTCGTAACCCAGAAGCTTTATATGTTATATATTCTACTAAGCGGATGATGTTTATACTTTTCCACTAAGCGGTTGCTGGGGAAGATTCGATGAGAAGGGACATCCGTCTTCCAAACCAGTGAACAGGAGAAGGTCCTGGGCCAAATCTGCCTAACTGCCTATTTTTGTGTGACCACTCAAGCTAAGCATAGTTTTTATGTCTATGTGGTTGCAGGGAAAAGATAATAAAAATATTTCATAATACATGAACTCTATCAAATTAAAATTTCAGTTTCCATAAATAGTTTTATTGGAATACAACTTTCCTGCACAAGGGTGGAATTGAGTAGCTAAAACAGAGACCATGTGACTCACAAACCCTAAAAAAATTGCCATCAGGTCCTTTACAGAAAAAAATGTGCGGTCCTCTGTTCTATATCATAAAGGTAGTTTTAAAAAAATCATTATGGGTCGGGCGCGGTGGCTCACGCCTGTAATCTGAACACTTTGGGAGGCCCAGGCGGATGGATCACCTGAAGTCAGGAGTTCAGACCAGCCTGGCCAACATGGTGAAACCCCGTCTCTACTAAAAATACAAAAATTAGCTGGGCGTGGTGGCGCTCACCTGTAATCCTAACTACTTGAGAGACTGAGGCAGGAGAATCACTTGAACCCAGGAGGCAGAGGTTGCATTGAGCCGAGATCGTGCCACTGCACTCCAGCCTGAGTGACAGAGCAAGACTCTGTCTCAGGAAATATAAATAAATAAGAAAATAAAGTCAAAAGTTTCAGAATTATGAAACTGTCATGCAAGTGTGAACTATTTTGTAAATATAATTTATTTGGGAGGCTGAGGTGGGCAGATCACGAGGTAGGGAGTTCGAGACCAGCCTGGCCAGTATGGTGAAACCCCGTCTCTACTAAAAATACAACAATTAGCTGGGCGTGGTGGCAGGCTCCTGTAATCCCAGCTACTCAGGAGGCTGAGGCAAGAGAATTGGTTGAACCCGGGAGGCAGAGGTTGCAGTGAGCCGATGATTGTGCCATTGCACTCCAGCCTGGGCAACAGAGCAAGACTCTTGACTCAAAAAAAAAAATTTAATTACCTTTTTTTCTTTTTTAAGTGTTTTGGATAATGAAAACATACCTATTTCTTTTTTATTGCTTTTTCCTCCTTACCCTTGCTGTCATCTTAAANCTCTGTCGCCCAGGCTGGAGTGCAGTGGCGCGATCTCGGCTCACTGCAAGCTCTGCCTCCCAGGTTCACGCCATTCTCCTGCCTCAGCCTCCCGAGTAGCTGGGAGTACAGGCGCCCACCACCTCGCCCAGCTAGTTTTTTGTATTTTTTTAGTAGAGACGGGGTTTCACCATGTTAGCCAGGATGGTCTCGATCTCCTGACCTCGTGATCCGCCCGTCTCGGCCTCCCAAAGTGCTGGGATTACAGGCTTGAGCCACCGTGCCCGGCCTGTTTTTCTACTTATGTATGATTTTTGGATTTATAGAACAATTGAAAAACTAAGTGAATCCAAGGATTAGTATCTTTGTTATTTTTCTGTATCTCCTGATAACATCTGTATTTGTAAATAATTACAGTGGTTTGGGGTTTAATCAGTTTGGTCTCTTCTTTGTATTGCATCCTTAGTTCAGTCTGGCCTATTAAAAATAATCTTAAATGCCAATTTTTTAACTTTTCCTTACAGATGCTGTTTTCCCAGTGTATTCCATTTTGTGTCTTCCTCTGAGGCCTTGAAGTTCTTTATACCCATTTTAAATAAAATGGGGCCAAATTAGAAGTTTGTAATTATGAGTTTAATTATTTGTATTTATTTTGTGATATCAGCTTCCGAAAAAGAATGAGTTGGTTCGTCATACGGTAATGAGTAAAACCTTAATAAATATGTGACTTTATATTCTCTTTATCTGTTTTCAGGCTGAGAGCACAGACAAAACAACAGCTCTTAGAATATAAATCAATGATTGATGCAAGTAAGTATTTTCATTTTCAAATTAGGGTTTTGTTGTTTGTTTGTTTTTTTGAGACAGGATCTTGCTGTCACCCAGGCTGGAATGCAGTGGCGCAGTCTCCGGTTTACTGCAGCCTCAGCCTCCTGGGCTCCAGCAGTCCTCCCACCTCAGCCTCCCAAGTAACTGGGACCACAGGCACATGCTACCGCACCTGACTAATTTTCTGTATTTTTTTGTAGAAACAGGGTTTTGCCACCACACCTGGCCTCAAATAAGATTTTGTGAATTTGATGATTAACAGTTCTCGAGGAAAAATAAAATTAACTTTACCAAAAATTGTTTATATATGTTCTAGTGTAGCAAAACTGGTAAACATGCAAGATATTTATGAAGTATGGTAAGTATGGTGAAGGAAACAAGGCATGATAAGAGGGAGGGGCTTCTTTTCATAGGGATGGCTTCTCTAAGAAGATAATTTTAGAGCTCAGATCCAAATGAGAAGAGTTTACATTCCAGTAGTCTTTTTGTTCTCTGTATAGCTAGTACCATTTTTAAGGGATTATGACATCCAAAACCTAGATTTAGTTAACATTGTAGAATTTCTGTACCTAGGAGAAGACAGATGTAAGGCAGGTCACAGGAAGTTTAGTTGTAGCCTTTGAAAGAAGATGTTTATCTAAAATTGACTATCTGATCTTTTAGAGGCCAAGATAGGAAGATCACTTGAAGCTAAGAGTTTGAGATTGGCCTGGGCAACAAAGTGAGACTTCGTCCCTACAAAAATGAAAAAACTTAACCGGATATGGTGATACATACCTGTAGTCCCAGCTGGGACTCACTGGGCTCAAGTGATTGAATCACTGTACTGTACTTCACTCCACTGGGCAATAGAGTGAGACTGTCAAGCAATCAATAGAGAAATAAGTATTGATTCTTTTACTGTTTAAAAAATACATATATGGCCAGGCATGGTAGCTCACGCCTGTAATCCCAACACTTTGGGAGGCCGAGGCAGGTGGATCAGCTGAGGTCAGGAGTTCGAGATCAGCCTCACTAACATGGAGAAACCCCATCTCTACTAAAGATACAAAATTAGCCGGGCGTGGTGGTGCATGCCTATAATCCCAGCTACTTGGGAGACTGAGGCAGGAGAATCGCTTGAACCCGGGAGGCGGAGGTTGCAGTGACCCGAGATTGCGCCACTGCACTCTGGCCTGGGCAACAAGAGCAAAATTCTGTCTCAAAAAAAAACATATATATATATATATATAACTGAGACTTTATTGGTTAAAGGATTGTTTTTTACAATAAAGGGATCTATTTTAAGGGTACAATTTGATGAGTTTTGACAAATTTCTAAATCTGTATAATCACTACCACAATCAAGATACAGAACATTTTCGGCTGAGCGTGGTGGATCAATCTGTAATCCCAGCACTTTGAGGGTCCAACACGAGATGATTGCTTGAGCCCAGGACAACCAGCCTGGGAAACATAGTGAGACCCCATCTCTAAAAAATCAAATTGGCCAGATGTGGTACCATGTGCCTGTAGTCCCACCCAGCTGGGGTAGGACGATTGCTTGAGCCTGGAATATCAAGGCTGCAGTGAGCCAAGATCACACCACTGCATTCCAGCCTCAGTAAAAGAAGGAGACCCTGTCTCCCAAAAAAAAAAAAAAGATACAGAACATTTTCTTTTTTTCTTTTTTCTTTTTTTTGGATGGAGTCTTGGAGTGCAGTGGCAAGATCTCGGCTTACTGCAACCTCCGCCTCCCGGGTTCACCGCCTCAGCCTGTCAAGTAGCTGGGATTACAGACGCCTGCCACCATGGCCAGCTAATTTTTGTATTTTTAGTAGAGACAGGGTTTCACCACCTTGGCCAGGCGGATCTTGAACTCCTGACCTCATGATTCACCCACCTCGGCCTCCCAAAGTGTTGGGATTACAGGCGTGAGCCACTGTGCCCAGCCAGAACATTTTCATACCAAAATAATCCCATGTGCCGCTTCACAGTCAGTCCCCACCCTTTCCTCCAGCAACCACCAATTTGATTTTTGTTACTATGGAATTTGTCTTCTAGAGTTGTGTTGTCTGATGGGGTAACCACTAGCCACAAGTGACTTTTTTTTTTTTTTTTTTTTGAGATGGAGTCTTGCTCTTGTCCCCCATGCTGGAGTGCAATGACTCGATCTCGGCTCTGTGCAACCTCCACCTCCTGGGTTCAAGGGATTCTCTTGCTTCAGCCTCCCAGGTAGCTGGGAAAACAGGCACCTGCCACCACGCCTGGCTAATTTTTTGTATTTTTAGTAGAGACGGGGTTTCACCATGGTGGCCAGGCTGGTCTCTTAACTCCTGACCTCAGGTGATCCACCTGCCTCGGCCTCCCAAAGTACTGGGATTACAGGTGTGAGCCACCACTGCTGGCCACACATGTGGCTTTTTAAAGCTAATTAAAATGAAATAAAATTTAAAATTAAGTGTATATCAAATGCTTAGTTGCCACATGTGACCAGTGGCTAACCTATGGGGTAGCATAGATATGAAACATTTCCATCATCATAGTGAGATGATCTTGCTCAGCGACCCAGGCTGGAGTGTAGCTAGTAAGATTTTGGCTCACTGCAACCCCTACCTCGTGGGCTCAATCGATCCTCCCACCTCAGCCTCCCGAGTAGCTGGGACTACAGGCATGCACTATCGTGCCTGGCTAATTTTCAGTAGAGACAGAGTTTCGCTATGTCTCCCAGGCTGGTCTCAAACTCCTGGACTCAAGCAATGTGGTTAGTCATCATTGAGATGGGCTGTAAATGTAAAATACAGACAGAATAATGTGAAATATGTCATTAGTAATGTTAAACTGACTGCACATTGAAATAATATTTTTGATCTATTGGGTTAAATAAGTATATTAAAATTAAATTTCACTGTTTCTTTTCTGTAATGTGGAAATGACATTTTAAATGATGTATTTTGCCCTTGTGGCTTATATTATATTCCTTTTGGACAGCACCTTTCTAAAATGTTAGTAACTTCAAAAAATTGTTTATTTGCAGATGAAGAAAAAACTCCAGAACAAATTATGCAAGAAAAGCAAATCGAAGCGTATGTTATATTTAAAAATTTTGTTTATGGTCTTTACTAAGATTTAATCATATTTTCTATTATCTTGTTGTTAGAGATGGAGTCTCACTATCACGCAGGCTGGAGTATGGTGATGTGATCATAGTTCACTGAAGCCACGACCTCCTGGGTTCAAGGGATCCACTGGCCTCAGCCTCCTGAGTAGCTGGAACTACAGGCTCATTGTACCAAACCTGACTTTTTAAAAAATATTTTGGGGCCGGGCACGGTGACTCATGCCTGTAATCCCAGCGCTTTGGGAGGCCTAGGTGAGTGGATCACCTGAGGTCGGGAGTTCAAGACCAGCCTGACCAACATGGAGAAACCCCGTCTCTACTAGAAATACAAAATTAACTGGGTGTGGTGGTGCATGCCTGTAATCCCAGCTACTCAGGAGGCTGAGGCAGGAGAATTGCTTGAATCCAGGAGGCAGAGTTTGCGGTGAGCCGAGATCACACCATTGCACTCCAGCCTGGGCAACAAGAGCGAAACTCCACTTCAAAAAAAAAAAATTTTTGTAGAGATGGGGCCTCACTTTGTTGCCCAGGCTGTTCTCAAATTCCTGGCCTCAAGTAATCCTCCACCTTGGCCTCCCAGAGTTCTGGGATTGTAGGCAAGAGCCACTGAGCCTGGTCATAATCTCATTTTTTATGCTATAACATTGTTTTTCTTTTTCCTTTCGTTTATTTTTCCAGATAACTTGTGATGCATATATTGGGAAGTTGTTAATTTGGGATGGAGATTTATATGTACACAAGTGATCACGTTATAACTTTCTGGCCTCCCTTTTTATAAGATACTGAGTGAAGTAGCTCAGGGGCATTAGTTTGCTAAATGTGTAAATACACATTGGTATATTGAGCCTGTAGAACACTTTTATTTAGATAGAGGTGTTTTACTTTTTTAAGGGCTTACTTCATACATTTATTTCAATAATGTCTTTTTCTGATATTGCTGATACTCTTTTGCTCATGTTTCTTTGATAGTAAAATTGAAGACCTGGAAAATGAAATTGAAGAGGTGAAAATTTCTTTTGAGATAAAAAAGCTTGCATTAGACAGGTAATTATTACATTTTAAATATAAGCATTGTGAACTGAATGCAAAATGGGTATGAGGGCAAAGTGGAGGGAATCTTTTAACTGGGCTGGATGAATTAGTCAAGCACAGTGATGATTAGATAATGGTCACACGAAAATTTTATTATTATTACTGTTTTTTAATTTGACACGGTCTCACTCTTGCCCACGCTGGAGTACAGCAACATGATCACTGCTCACTGTAGCCTTAACCTCCCAGGCTCAAGTAGTCCTCCTGCCTCAGCCTCTGGAGCAGCTGGGACTACAGGCATGCACAACCACGCTTGGCTAATTTTTAAAATTTTTTATAGAGAGGGGGTCTCACTGTGCCCAGGCTGGTCTTGAACGCCTACGCTCAAGCAATCTTCTCGCCTCAGCCTTCCCAAAATGCTGGGATTACACAAACCCAGCCTGGTCACACAAATTTTGAGCCCTAGGAGAAAATTTGCATTACAGATGCTTCTCAATTTGCAATGGGATTAGGTCCTGATAAACCCATTGTAAATTGAAAATATGGTAAGTGAAAAATGCGTTTAATACACCTAACATGGCTGGGTGCAGTGGCACACGCCTGTAATCCCAGCACTTCAGGAGGCCAAGGCGTGTGGATCACCTGAGGTCAGGAGTTCAAGACCAGCCTGGCCAACGTGGCAAAACCCTGTCTCTACTAAAAATACAAAAATTAGCCGGGTGTGGTGGCGTATAGCCTATAATCCCAGCTGCTAGGGAGGCTGAGGCAGGAGAATCACTTAAACCTGGGAGGCAGAGATTGCAGTGAGCCGAGATCACGCCACTATGTACTCCATCCTGGGCGACAGAGCAAGACTGCCTCTCAAAAAAAAAAATGTTTTAAAGTTTATAGTCGTATATGGTTTTGTATTCCCTAAGTCCTTTATTTCAGGCCCATCCTGATCTTTTTAGTGGCTTAATCCTTCCACTGAAAGTAGATGGTTCAGAGAACTCATTCAGCTCAGGCCAGGTTTCAGATTTACCTAGCCCCTCATTCTGGCAGTGTATACCCACATGCAACAGCCCTATCCATCTTGGTGTTATTTCATATTTCTATGTTTTATTTCTCAAAGTATTTCTCATGTAATAATATTTTAAAACCTACTTCTGTTTTATGTATATTTGAAGGGAAATCAATCTTTGTCATGTTTGGAATTTTTTTAATGTACCACAAATGTTATCCATGTTTTATAATGCAAGCTTTTTCCCTCTCATAGGATGAGACTTTCAGCTGCACTTAAAAAAAACCTGGAGAAAATTAGCACCCAGTCTAGGTATGATTTTCTTTTTCTCTGGATTCAGTAAGGATGGGATTTGCATAGTGACTTTAGTTTTGTGAATTTTAAAAAATTATTACTGCGAACTACCTTTATCTGGGGAATAAGGAAAGTGATGAAATTTTTGTAGGCCCTCCCCAAAATTACAGCAACTTCTATAGTTCTAATGATATTTTGTTCTATATGGATCGTAACTGTAAGAAGCAGAAGAGTTTATCCAGAAGATTGGAAAAATTTAAAGGAAAGCTTTAAAAGTTCATTTTTTTTCAGTATTTACTATAAATTAGGAACAGGGCTATCTCATTTAATCCATCCAAAACCCAATGAGATAGGAAATGTACTCCTCATTTTTTATTGGTAGAAATGAGCGTGTTCGGATCAAACAATTTCCCAAGGGATGTAATGTAAAGACTAGCAGGTCAGGTCTTCTGTATCCTGATATCTGGCCTCAGAGGTCTTATCTCTCAAAGCTCTTGTGATAAAATAGCCCCTTCTTCCCTTGAGCACCAGAAAAATTCTAAGATGGGTTTAAGCACTTTTTTTTTTTTTTTTTTTGGAGATGGAGTCTTGCTCTGTCACTCAGGCTGGAGTGCAGTTCACTCCAACCTCCACCTCTCGGGTTCAAGCGATTCTCATGCCTCAGCCTCCTGAATAGCTGGGATTACAGGTACCTGCCACAACACCTGGGTAATTTTTGTATTTTTCGTAGAGACGGGGTTTTACTATGTTGGCCAGGCTGGTCTGGATCTAGGCACTTTTATCTTGAGTATCTTAGCCCACACTGATACACGTTTTCCCCATATTCCAGCTAAATCCAGGATTACATAAATCCAAAAATCTGAATTTGAACACTCATAACTTTTTCTCTCCCATAAAAGGAGAATTTAGCCTGGGTACAGAGGCTTATGCCTATAATCCCAACACCTTGGGAGCCTGAGGCAGGAGTATAGATTGAGCCCAGGCATTTGAGATCAGCCTGGGCAACATAGGGAGGCCTCAGCTCAACAAAAAATTTTTAAAAATTAGCCAGGCGTGGTGGAGCCACCAGTAGTCCTAGCTACTCCAGAGGTTGAGGGGAGAGGATCAGCCTCCTGCCTTGATTCTAGGAGGTCATCGGGCTGCAGTAAGCTGTGATCTTGCCACAGCACCTTAGCCTGGGCAATAGTGAGACCCCATCTC
>NC_037673.1:66391837-66452993 GCF_003255815.1 Theropithecus gelada
AAAAAAAAAAAAAAAAAAAAAAAAAAAAACCAGAAAGGTCAAATAGGCTAAGGCAGTGTTTTATTAGCACATTTTAAAGTTTACAACTGTTAAGAAAAAAAATTAATTGGGATACAACTAGAATGCCATTAGGCTGAACTATCTTTAGCCTTAAGCTCCAGCACCTTGGGGTTCCTATGTAAGCCTGTTATTAACAGTAAAATGGAGCTTAAGCTTACCCAATGAGAAACTGCCAACTAATCTCTACCTAGAGATGTTCCACTTTAACCAACCAATTATATTTTCTGTCTTTCTTCTATGAACACCTTATAAAAGCTTCCTCACTCAACTCCCACAGTAGAGCACTAAACAGCTTACAATCCTGTGCTGCCAGATGCATGAATTGTCTGGTAAAATAAAGTTGTTACATTTTAATATGCCTAAATTTATCTTTTAAGACAACCAAATATAGCTGTAAATAGTAGAAAAAAAATGAGTTCAGCTCTCCCAGGTTTATGCAGATTCCCCCTTTTGGCCTTCTCAGTTAGTTGCTTCTACAGTGTTTTTCACACCTGGCTGATTATCAGAATAATGTCTATTATAATGATCACATTGTTGGTCCTATCCCAAACTTTCTGAATCAGCATATCTTTTTTTTTTTTTTTTTTAGACGGAATCTTGCTCTGTCATCCAGGCTGGAGTGCAGTGGCATGATCTTGACTTACTGCAACCTCTGCCTCCCGGGTTCAAGCGATTCTCCTACCTCGGTCTCCTGAGTAGATGGGATTACAGGCACACACCATCACACCTGGCTAATTTTTGTATTTTTAGTAGAGATGGGATTTTGCCATGTTGGCCAGGCGAATCTCAAACTCCTGACTTCAAGGGATCCACTGTACCTGGCTTTTTTTTTTTTTTTTTTAAATAGAGATGTAGTCTTGCTATATTGCCCAGGTCTCAAACTCCTGAACTCAAGCAATCCTCCTGCCTCAGCCTCCCAACGTGCCGGGATTACAGGTATGAGCCATAGAACCAGGCCTTGAATCAGCATATCTGAAGTTTGGGGACTAGGAATCCTCACTTAACAAGACTCCCATGTGACTGTGGCACTCTGAAGTATGAGAGCCACTGCTTTGCCCAGTCTTATTCCACACCCTTTTACTCCCACCATACCAAACTACTTGATCTAGGTAATTATTTTATGTCCTTATTCCACTTTGTGCATAACTTTGGTTCATGTTTGTTACTGCACTACAGTATGATTGTGGTTTTATTTTTCTCCTCCACTAGATTCTTTCCTCTTTGAAAACAGATACTGTGTTTTATTTTATTTTACATTCCTGGCACCTGGCGTAGTTCTTGAAAGCATGTAGTAAGTACTCAAAAATATTTGTCAAAGTAAAGGTAAAAAGCAGTTTATTCCTTGAAACTATTCTACATGCTGCAATAATGGTGGATACATGTAATTATACATATGTCAAAACCCAGAGAATGGGCAGGACCTCAGTAGCTTATGTCTATAATCCTACCACTTTGGGAGGCTGAAGAGGGAGGATTGCTTCAACCCTGGAGTTCCAGACCAGTCTGGGCAATATAGGGAGACCTCGTGTCTACAAAAAATTAAAAAATTAGTGGGACATGGTAGTGTATGCCTATAATCCCAGCTGCTTCAAAGGCTGAGGCAGGATGATCGCTTAAGCCCAGGAGGTTGAGGTTGTGATTGTGCCACTGCACTCCAGCCTGGGTGGCAGAGCGAGACCCTGTCACAAGAACAAACCCATAGAATATACACAAGCAAGAGTGCACCTTGATGTAAAATCCGGACTTTGGGTAACAATGATGTGTCGATATAGGTTTGTTGATTGTAATAAATGTGCCACTTTGGTAGGGGATGTTGATAATGGGAGAGGCTGTGCATGTGTTGGGGGCAGGGTGTATATGAGAAATCTCTGTACCTTCCACTCAGTTTTGCTGTGAAACTAAAATTACTCTAAAAAATAAATTCAAAACAAAAACTAAAATTGCTCTAAAAAATAAATTCAAAGCAAAAGCAGCTTGTTAGGAAGTTATCAGGGTGTTTCCTCTCTAAATATGAAATTTTTAGAAATGTTCCCACATTTTTAAATTTGGTATTCTTCAATATCTGTGACCAAACATTTTTCTAGGGAAATGCATCTCTAGTTTCAACAGAAATTTGGATTACATCAAACTTTTCCAGATTTATTTTGTTAAACTGACTTTTTATCCAAGTGTATGGTAGATTTAATGAAAGTAAGTTTTCACTCATTGATTCCTTCATTAATGACAGGTATTTTTAATTAAGTTACAAATAACCTTAATAAATCATCTTTTTTTTTCCTTTTCAGTGTGCTCATGGATAACATGAAACACCTATTAGAGCTAAATAAATTAATAATGAAATCACAGCAGGTAAACTTACACATTAGGCTGATTATGCATTCTCATGATTTTACTCTCAACTTCTTGCTGGTAACTGTAATGTATATGATTAAATAGGATTGTCCAAAGGGAATGCTATGATTGGAATTCGCTGTCCTTAAGTTCTGTCTTTTTTTCAAAATTCTATTATTTCTGACTAATGTTGAACATTATCTACTTAAAAGTTAATTTACTGTCTTCCTTTTGTTGTGTGGAAATAGAGGAACTGAAAACTGAAACTTTAGATAACTAAGGCTAGTAGATAAAACTCAGTGATTTAAGTATTACAGGTTTGTCCTTACCTACAGTGATGTGCTTTAACTTTTTTATTTTTAATAACAGGAATCTTGGGATTTAGAGGAAAAACTGCTTGATATTAGAAAGAAGAGATTGCGTATGTAAAACACTTTTTTTGGCAGAACACATTTTTCTTACTTTATAGATTGATAAGGCCAGATCTCTTAGCCACCGAGAAATTTCGTAATTTCTGACTTTCAAAATTTCTTTAAATTTTTGACATGGCAGCTTAAAAAGTGATATAAAGTACATTTTGTTCTATTTATTCTCATTGTTTTAGAACTTTATTTTCGTTTGTTGTTGGTTTTTTTTGAGACAGAGTCTTGCTCTATCACCCAGGTGGAGTGCAGTGAACTATCTTGGCTCACTGTAACCTCCGCCTCCCGAATTCAAGTGATTCCCCTGCCTCAGCCTCCTGTGTAGCTGGGACTACAGGCACCCACCACCACGCCCAGCTAATTTTTGCTTTTTTTTTTTTTTTTGAGACGGAGTCTCGCTCTGTCACCCAGGCTGGAGGGCAGTGGCGCGATTTTGGCTCACTGCAAGCTCCGCCTCCCAGGTTTACGCCATTCTCCTGCCTCAGCCTCCCGAGTAGCTGGGACTACAAGCGCCCGCCACCTCGCCCGGCTAGTTTTTTGTATTTTTTTAGTAGAGACGGGGTTTCACCGTGTTAGCCAGGATGGTCTCGATCTCCTGACCTCATGATCTGCCCGTCTCAGCCTCCCAAAGTGCTGGGATTACAGGCTTGAGCCACCGCGCCAGGCCCTTTTTTTTTTTTTCTCTTTTTTTTTAATTCTTTAATATGGTATTTTTTTTTGGAGAAAGAATCTCACTCTGTCACCCATGCTGGAATGCAGTGGTACAATCTCGGCTCACTGTATCCTCTGCCTCCTGGGTTCAAGTGATTCTTGTGCCTCAGCCTCCAGAGTAACTGAGATTACAGGTGTGTCCCACCACACCTGGCTAGTTTTTGTATTTTTTTAGTAGAGATGGGATTTCACCATGTTGGCTAGGCTGGTCTTGAACTCCCAACCTCAGATGATCTGCCTGCGTCAGCCTCTCAAAGTGCTGGTTACAGGCATGAGCCACTGCACCTGGTCAAATTTTTGTATTTTTAGTAGGGACAGGGTTTCACCATGTTGGTCAGGCTGGTCTCGAACTCCTGATCTCACGTGATCCACCTGCCTCGGCCTCCCAAAGTGCTGGGATTACAGGCATGAGCCACTGTGCTGTGCCTCATTATTTTAGAACTTTAAATCACAAAATTAGTACATTCTCAGAAGGGGAAAAATAAAATGATGTGGTAAATTATAACACAAAAGTCATGCCTGTTTTCTGTGTGACCACAGTTTGGTATTTATCATTCTAGACTTTTCCATATCCATGTAAACATTTTATGTATATATATATACACACACACACATATATAATTTCTAAATAAGATGATATGTATGGATCTACAGCCTTTTCACTTAATTTATCATGACATGAGATGGTTTTTTGCATTGAAACTGTTGAAATGTTTATATCAAAGGCAATGCACACTGTAGAACATTTGGAATTAAAGGTATGCAAAGGAAAAGTTAAATTTTTTAATTTTCCATCAAAAGATAATCAGCCTTCAAAGCTTTTTTTCTTTTCTTTTCTTTCTTCTTTTTTTGGTGAGAAAGGGTCTTGCTGTGTCACCCAGGCTGGAGTGCAGTGGCGTGATCATAGTTCATTGCAGGTCATTGCAGCTTTGACCTCCTGCGCTCAAGCCATCCTCCCACCTCACCTCGCAAATAGCTGGGAATACAAGTGTACTCCACCATGCCCAGCTAACTTTTTTGTCTTTTGTTGACATAGAATCTTGCTGTGTTACCCAGGTTTTTCTTGAACTTCTGCTCTCAGTGATGCTCCTGCCTTGGCCTCCCAAAGTGCTAGGATTACAGGCATGAGCTACTGCACCTGGCCTGTATTTCTTTTTTTTTCTTTTTCTTTTTCTTTTTTGTGAGATGCTGTCTCGCTCTGTCACCCAGGCTGGAGTGCCGTGGTGCAGTCTTGGCTCACTGCAACCTCTGCCTCCTGGATTCAAGAAATTCTCTGCCTCAGCTTCCCGAGTAGCTGGGATTACAGGCGCCAACCAGCATGCCTGGCTAATTTTTTGTATTTTTAGTAGAGACGGGGTTTCACCATCTTGGCCAGGCTGGTCTTGAACTCCTGATCTTGTGATTCACCCACCTCTGCCTCCCAGAGTGTTGGGATTACAGGCATGAGCCACCACACCCAGCCTTTGTTTGTTTTTGTTTTGAAATAGTCTCGCTCTGCTGTCCAAGCTGGAGTGCAGTGGCGTGATCTTGGCTCACTGCAACCTCTGTGTCCTGGATTCAAGCCATTCTTCTGCCTCAGCCTCCCAAGTAGCTGGGATTACAGGCATGCTACCACACCTGGCTAATTTTTGTATTTTTAGTAGAGACAGGGTTTCACCATGTTGTCCAGGCTGGTCTCGGCAGAACTCCTCACCTCAGGTGTGCTGCCCGCCTCCACCTCCCACAGTGCTGGGATTATAGGCGTAAGCCACTGTGACTGGCCTCTTTCTTTGTTTTTTGAGACAGGGTCTTGTTCTGTTACTCAGGCTGGAGGCATGCTCATGGCGCGCTACAGCCTCGACTTCCTGGACTCAGGCTATGCTTTCACCTCAGGGTCCCTGACAGATAGGACTACAGGTGCATGCCACCATGCCTGGCTAATTGTTTTTTTTTTCTGTAGATTTGTTAAATTTATTTTTCTCTAGAGACAGGGTTCACCATGTTACACAGGCTGGCATAGAACTCCTGGGCTCAGCCGGGCGCGGTGGCTCACGCCTGTAATCCCAGCACTTTGGGAGGCCGAGACGGATGGATCACGAGATCAGGAGATCGAGACCATCCTGGCTAACATGGTGAAACCCCGTCTCTACTAAAAATACAAAAAATTGGCTGGGCGAGGTGGCGGGCGCCTGTAGTCCCAGCTACATGGGAGGCTGGGGCAGGAGAATGGCGTGAACCCAGGAGGCAGAGCTTGCAGTAAGTGAGATCGTACCACTGCACTGCACTCCAGCCTGGGTGACAGAGTGAGACTCTGTCTCAAAAAAAAAAAAAAAACTCCTGGGCTCAAGTAATCTGCCCACCTTGGCCTCCCAGAGTGCTGGAATTACAGACGTGATCGATTGATCCACTGTGCCCAGCCAGATTTGTTGGTTGTTTTTTTTTTTTTTTTTTTTGGATACAGAATTTCTTGTTGCCCAGGCTGGAGTGCAATGGCATGATCTTGGCTCACTGCAACCTCTACCTGCCAGGTTCCAGCAATTCTGCCTCAGCCTCCTGAGTAGCTGGGATTACAGGCACCCGCCATCACTCCCAGCTGATTTTGTCTTTTTAGTAGAGATGGGGCTTCTCCATGTTGGTTAGGCTGGTCTCGAACTCCCTACCTCAGGTGATCCACCCACCTCAGCTTCCCAAAGTGCTGAGATTACAGGCATGAGCGCTGCGCCTAGCTGGTGGTGTTTGTTTTGTTTTGTTTTGTTTTGTTTTGAGATGGAGTTTCGCTCTTGCCACCCAGGCTGGAGTGCAATGGTGCGATCTCGGCTCACTGCAACCCCCGCCTCCCGGGTTCAAGCAGTTCTTCTGCCTCAGCCTCCTGAGTAGCGAGGATTACAGGCACCTGCCACCATGCCCTGCTAATGTATATTTTAGTAGAGACGGGTTTCACCATGTTGGCCAGATTGGTCTCCAACTCTTGACCTCAGGTGATCCACCCTCCTCAGCCTCCCACAGTGCTGATTACAGGTGTGAGTCACTGCAGCCTGCTCAGATTTGTCATTTGTAAACATTATATATGTTTGCCTGTTAGCAGATAATCTCAGGGTCAGTAGTAGTATTGGTCATCTTGTTTATTCCCCCCCCGTTTTTTTAAGTAGAATCTTGGTCTTCCTATGTTGCCCAGGGTAGTCTCGAACTTATAGCGATTCTCCTGCCTCTGCCTTCCAAAGTGTTGGGATTATAAGAATGAGCCGGCCGGGCGCGGTGGCTCAAGCCTGTAATCCCAGCACTTTGGGAGGCCGAGACGGGCGGATCACGAGGTCAAGAGATCGAGACCATCCTGGCTAACACAGTGAAACCCCGTCTCTACTAAAAATACAAAAACTTAGCCGGGCGAGGTGGCGGGCGCCTGTAGTCTCAGCTACTCGGGAGGCTGAGGCAGGAGAATGGCGTAAACCCGGGAGGCGGAGCTTGCAGTGAGCTGAGATCCGGCCACTGCACTCCAGCCTGGGTGATAGAGCGAGACTCCGTCTCAAAAAAAAAAAAAAAAAAAAAAAAGAATGAGCCACCCATGCTCAGGCTATACCCTTTTGATGATTCATTTTTTCCACTGTATTCCAACCTCATTTAATACATTAATGTTGAAGAACAGGCCCCTGAAATACATCCATTTATATTTCCAAGTAGTTTAATTCTTAGACTATTTCCAGTAATACAAAAAATGGTTGATGATGTTTATCCCTGGAGAGGGGAATCTTACTTTATTTTTCCTGAGACAGAGTTTCACTCTTGTTGCCCAGGCTAGAGTGCAGTGGTGCAATCTCAGCTTACTGCAACCTCTGCCTCTGGGTTCAAGTGATTCTCCTGCCTCAGCTTCCTGAGTAGCTGGGATTATAGGCACGTGCCACCATGCCCAGCTAATTTTTGTATTTATCGTGGAGATGGGGTTTCATCATGTTGGCTGGGCTGGTCTCAAAACTCCTGACCTCAGGTGATCCGCCCACCTCAGCCTCCCAAAGTGCTGGGATTACAGGCGTGAGCTCGGCCAAGGAAGCTTACTTTTCATTTAAAATTAATCTTATTTTGTTGGGCATGGTGGCTCATGCCTATAATCCCAGCACTTTGGGAGGCCAAGGTGGGTGGATCACTTGAGATCAGAAGTTGGAGACCAGCCCAGCCAACGTGGCAAAACCCCCATCTATACTAAAAACACAAACATTAGCCAGGTGTGGTGGCGGGTGCCTGTAATCTCAGCTACTCAGGACACTGAGGCAGGAGAATCACTTGAACTCCTGGGAGGCAGAGGCTGCAGTGAGCCGAGATCGCACCACTGCACTCCAGCCTAGGTGACAGAGTAAGACTTCATCTCAAAAATAATAAAAATAAAATAAATGTTTCTATGTTTCATTTTTGTAATTAAAGAAGAAAAAGATATATGTATTTCCTACCTGTTTTGGCAACCCAAAAAAAGCCCTTGATACATGATACCACTTGAAATATCTGTAGACAGCTGTTATTGTCATACAGAAATACCTGGAACATTTCACTAAGGGCATTGCTAAGTACAAAATTAAAATATTGTTATTTTGCACCAGGGAAGTCATTTTCAGATCATAATAAAATTGCAACCTAAAATGCTGCTCATTAAAATTTTTCTCTTGACTAAAATAACCAAGAAGTGATCTGCTTCATAATTTTTCAAGATCCTACTTTGTAGAGGTATTATATATGGTATATTATTTTATTTTTAACCTAACAGAATTAAAACAAGCTTCAGAAAGTAAGCTTTTAGAAATACAGACTGAAAAGAACAAACAGAAGATTGATTTGGACAGTATGGAAAACTCAGACAGGATAAAGATCATACGACAAAACCTACAGATGGAGATAAAAATTACTACCGTTATTCAACATGTGTTCCAGGTAACATTTATATAAACTAGCAAGAAAAGTAAAGTACTTTTTTTGTTTTTTGAGATGGAGTTTCACTCTTGTTGCCCAAGGTGGAGTGAAATGACTCAATCTCAGCTCACTGCAACCTGTGCCTCCTGGTTCAAGCAATTCTCTTGTCTCAGCCTCCTGAGTAGCTGGGATTACAGGCGCCCACCACCACACCCGGCTAATTTTTTAATTTTTAGTAGAGACAGGTTTTCACTATGTTGGCTAGGCTGGTCTCAAACCCCTCACCTTTAGGTGATCCATCTACTTTAGCCTCCCAAATTGCTGGGATTACAGGCATGAGCCACTGCACCTGGCCAACTATTTGATGATGCTATTATACAGTATTGACTTAACTTTCAGCTAGTTTTTGATCTTGATGAAATAATTCAATGTTTAATATTGGTCTGTTTGTATATATTTGGAATGTGTGTATACCTAATGCTTAAGGTCTTGATTTTCCTTTTTTCTTTTTTCAGACGGAGTCTCACTCTGTAGCCCAGGCTGGAGTGCAGTGGCGTGATCTCGGCCCACTGCAACCTCCTCCTGGGTTCAAGCAATTCTCCTGCCTCAGCCTCCTGAGTAGCTGGGATTATAGGCATCTGCCACCACACCTGGCTAATTTTTATATTTTTGGTAGAGATAGGGTTTCGCCATGTTGACCAGGCTGGTCTCAAACTCCGACCTCAGGTGATCCTCTGCCCGGGAGGCGGAGGTTACAGTGAGCCAAAGTTCACACCATTGCACTCCAGCCTGGGTGACAGAACAAGACTCCGACTCAAAAAAAAAGGAAGAATGTATTATCATTTTTTTCTTATCACAGAGCTACACATGTAGTAAATGTTAATTATTTGGTAAGATTAGTGAAAAATGATATTCTAAAATCTTGTTAAATTTTTAAAGTACTTGTAACTTTAATTTAAAACAATTTTTTTTCTTTACAGAACCTTATTTTGGGGAGTAAAGTCAACTGGGCAGAGGATCCTGCCCTTAAGGAAATTGTTCTGCAGCTTGAGAAGAATGTCGACATGATGTAATAAGAATTCATTTCTGACATATTTTACATTTTTGGCAATCCCAACTCTTACTTGGAATATTTCTGTGCATTTGTTTGTCCACCATAATTTTAGAAAAGCATATCCATAACATTTACAGTTGTACAGTTGTGGTTGGTTATTTGTAGTGGGATTGAAAGTAATTTTTTTCTTTTTATATTTCTATATTTAGTTTGCTTTTTTTTTTTGAGACGGAGTCTCACTCTGTCGCCCCGACTGGAGTGCAGTGGTGCGATCTCAGCTCATTGCAACCTCTGCCTCCCGGGTTTAAGCAGTTCTCCTGAATAGCTGGGACTAAAGGTGCACACCGCCATGCCCGGCTAATTTTTTGTATTTTAGCAGAGATGGGGTTTCACTGTGTTGCCCAGGCTGGTCTCGGAACTCCTGAGCTCAGGCAATCTGCCGCCTCGGCCTACCAAAGTGCTAGGATTACAGGCGTAAGCCCCTGAACCTGGCCTAGTTTGCATTTTTTTCCTATCAGTTTTATAAGTTAAGAAATAAAAGGAATTAATGTTACTCTATCTTATTTTTTTTTAATTGGCGCCCTTTAATAGTACTCTATCTTAGTAATTACAAAATCGACTTGTCACTTTTTATAGCATTGCAGTCCATTTTTGAAAAACTCTTAATTTGAGCACTTTATTAATTTGGAGCTGTTGAACATTTTTACAGCTAATGTAGTATTTTCAACATTTTTGTTTGTTTGTTTGTTTTTTGTTTTTCCTTGAGACAGGCTCGCTTTGTCACTCATGCTGGAATGCACTAGTGCGATTTCAGCTCACTGCAACCTACGCCTCCTGGGTTCAAGCAATTCTCATGCCTAAGCCTCCTGAGTAGCTGAGATTACAGGTGTGGGCCACCATGCCCAGCTAATTTTTTGTATTTTCAGTTGAGACAGTGGTTTCACCATGTTGGTCAGGCTGGTCTTGAGCTCCTGACCTCAAATTATCTGCCTGCCTTGGCCTCCCAGACTGCTGGGATTACAGGCATGAGCCACTGCACCTGGCCTCCACATTCTTTTTAGAAGGACGTGAAACTTGAAATGATGTTAGCATTTGTTTTCTTTTCTTTTTTTTTTTTTTGAGACGGAGTCTGCCTCTTTTGCCCAGTTTAGAGGGCAGTGTGGCACGATCTCAGCTCACTGCAACCTCTGCCTCCTGGGTTAAAGCAGTGATCCTGCCTCAGCCTCCCTAGTAGCTGGGACCACAGGCACGTGCCACCACGCCTGCCTAATTTTGTGTTTTTGGTAGAGATGGGATTTTGCCATGTTGCCCAGGCTGGTCTCAAACTCCTGAGCTCAAGGCCACCCATCTTGGCCTCCCAAACTGCTGGAAAGTGAACTTCTGAGCTCAAGGCCACCCATCTTGGCTTCCCAAAGTGGTGGTGTGAGCCACCGCACCTGGCCAAGTTCCTTCTTAAGGATCAATTCTGAGAGAGAAATTATATTAGCTTTTCCTAAAATCATGCTGAATAGTAACCCCAAATCTCAGTAGCTTATAACAGACATTTCTCTTTTGGGTCTGTCCTTCAGCTCATAATTCTAGGACTCGGGCTGAGGGAACAGCCACAATCTGAAACATTCTCATGGCACAGGGCAGGAGCTTATGATGTCAAGTCCAATTATACCAGTATGATTAAAGTTTCTGTTTGAAAGGGGCTGACATTGATGAAACCCGACATGATTGAGGCAGGAAAGTATACTTCTCCCATGGCAGGGGAGTGGTGGATTTCAGAGTTGGAGAAAAAAAGTGGGTATTTTACTGAAAGAATACAATCTATTAAACTCAGCTATCTTGACCATAAATATTAACTTCCTTTCTGCATTCTGCATGCAAAAGACACTTCCCAAGGAAGATAAGAGATAAGCTAATAGTGTCATCCAATTGTTACACTTTTTTCAAAGTTCGGTCTTTTATATCAGGTCCAGATGTGGCCCTTCATCTAGAGACCTGTGAACTGAAAAGACAAATTATATCACCTCACATATCCAGCAAGCAATAGTGGAATAGGTCTGCAGTCTGTAGCAATTTTTTCCTTTTTTTTTTTTTTATTTTTTGTGGTAGAGACAGGGTCTCACTTTGTTGCCCTGGCCAGTCTTGAACTCCTGGGTTAAAGCCATCTACCCACCTCAGCCTCCTGTGGTGCTGGAATTACAGGTGTAAGCCAGCACACCCAGCCAAAATCTTAAGTATTACTTGGCAAATGATAGGAGATTCCCCTTACTAGGGGATAGTGACATTGATGAGGTTTTTTTTGTTTTTTGTTTTTTTTTTTGAGACGGAGTCTCGCTCTGTTGCCCAGGCTGGAGTGCAGTGGCGCGATCTCGGCTCACTGCAAGCTCCGCCTCCCGGGTTCACGCCATTCTCCTGCCTCAGCCTCCCGAGTAGCTGGGACTACAGGCGCCCGCCACTGCGCCCGGCTAATTTTTTCTATTTTTAGTAGAGACGGGGTTTCGCCATGGTCTCGATCTCCTGACCTTGTGATCCGCCCGCCTCGGCCTTCCAAAGTGCTGGGATTACAGGCGTGAGCCACCACGCCCGGCCAATTGTTTTGCATTTTTAGTAGAAATGAGATTTTAGCATGTTGGCCAGGCTGGTCTCAAACTCCTGATCTCAAGTGATCTGCCTGCCTCGGCCTCCCAACGTGCTGAGATTACAGGCATGAGCCAGTGTGCCCAGGCTTGCAGTAGATACATTACCTATTTGTTTTTTTTTTCTTTATATGGAGTAGATATATTTTCTAAGGCCAGAAAACCTACCCATGGATTATGTTCTACAAAAAGGGCAGAAGAACTAACCTGCTAAGATGACATCGTATCACTAACCAACTCAGTGATCTGGGTGTGGTGGTACATGCCTGTAGTCCCAGCTGCTCAGGAGGCTGGGGCAGAAAGACTGCTTGAACCAGGGAGTTTGAGGCTGTAATGAGCCATAATGGTGCCAAGTGCACTCCAGCCTGGATGACAGAGTGAGTCCCTGTCTCAAAAAAAAAAAAACGAAAACTGGGTGCCGTGGCTCACGCCTGTAATCCCAGCACTTTGGGAGGCTGAGGTGGGCAGATCAGGAGGTCAGGAGATCAAAACCATCCAGGCTAATATGGTGAAACCCCGTCTCTTACTAAAAATACAAAAAATTAGCCAGGCATGGTGGCAGGTGCCTGTAGTCCCAGCTACTCGGGAGGCTGAGGCAGGAGAATGGCGTGAACCCAGGAGGCACAGCTTGCAGTGAGCCGAGATCGCGCCACTGCACTCCAGCCTGGGTGACAGAACGAGACTCCATCTCAAAAAACAAAACCTCAGTGGTAGTTATCTGCTATCTAAGGCTAACAATAAAAGGCTGTTACAGAGCTATATGGGCAGGGCCATCCCTGAGACTTCAGACCTGTAGAACCATCAGCATGCAATACCTGCCTGAGAGAGTCCAGGTACCTCTCTTCAACTCCTGAGAGCTGCTGGGTTGGCTGTGCCCAGCAAAACCATGGGGTAGGGCTGCCCTGGGGATTTGGGGTCCAACCCCCATCCCAGTGCATCCAGAAGTCAAGATACTGAGTCAAGAATTATTCTCAAGCTTCAAGAGTTAATGTTTGCCTTGTTGGGTTTTTAACTTACTTGGGACCTATTACTCCTTTTTTCTTGCCTGTTTCTCCCTCTTGGGATGAGAATGTCAATCCTATTCCTGGCCCATCGTGTTTTGGAAGCACATCTATTTGATTTCACAGGCTCACAGTTGGAGGAGAATTTGCCTCAAGATGAGTCATGCCTTGAGTCTCATCCATATCTGATTTAGGTGAGACTCTGAGCTTTATAGTTTTGGGTTGGTGCTGGAATGAGTTGAGACTTTTGGGATGGATAAATGTATTTTTGTTTTTTGTCTTTTGATACAGTGCCTCCCTTTGTTGTCCAGGCTGAAGTGCAGTGGTACGATCTTGGCTCACTGTCAACAACTTCCACCTCCCAGGTTCAAGCAATTCTCGTGCCTCAGCTTCCAAGTAGCTGGGATTATAGGCATACACCACCACACTCAGCTAATTTTTTTATTTTTAGTAGAGACAGGGTTTCACTGTGTTGGCCAGGCTGGCATGGAATTTGTGACCTCAAGTGATCCATTTGCCTCAGCCTCCCAGAGTGCTGGGATTACAAGCGTGAGCAACTGCATCTGATAAATGTATTTTGCATGAGAGTAGGACATAAATTTTGGGGGCCAAAGGCGGTAAGCTATGGTCTGACTGTGTCCTTCAAAATTCATCTGTTGAAAATTGCCAATGTGACAATACTAAAAGGTAGGGCCTCTAGGAAATGATTAAATCATGAGTACAGAGCCGTCATGAATGAGATTAAGGCCCTTAAAAAAGGTTTGAGGGCCAGGCACAATGGCGCATGCCTGTAATCCCAGCACTTTGGGAGGCCAAAGTGGGCCGATCACCTGAGGTCAGGAGTTTGAAGCCAGCCTGGCCAACATGGCAAACCCTCGTCTCTACTAAAAATACAAAAATTAGCTGGGCGTGGTGGTGGGCGCCTGTAATCCCAGCTAATTGGGAGGCTGAAACGGGAGAATGGCTTGAACCCAGGAGGTAGAGGTTGCAGTGAGCTGAGATTGTGCCACTGCACTCCAGCCTGGGTGACAGAATAAGACTCTGTCCCAAAAAAAAAAAAAAAAACAGGTTTGAGGGAGTGGGTTCCTTCTGCCCTTCTGCCATGTGAGGATACAGTGTTAAACCCCTCAGATGCAGTAGCGTTCAAAGTACCATCTTGGAAGAAGAGACTGAGCCCTCACCAAACACTGAAACTGCTGGTACTTTGATCTTAGACTTTTGAGCCTCCTGAACATGAGAAGTAAATTTCTGTTGTTATAAATTACCCAAACTAAGGTATTTTGTCATAATAGCACATATGGAGTAACAGGAGCTAATCAACATTCATGGAATACTCCACCAAACAACAGTAGAACACTTTCTTTTCAAGTGCTTGTAGAACAGACCATACCCTGGATGACAAAATAATGGGGTGGCTCATGCTGGTAATCCCAACACTTTGGGAGGCCAAGGGGGGCGGATCACGAGGTCAGGAAATCGAGACCATCCTGACTAACACGGTGAAACCCCGTCTCTACTAAAAATACAAAAAATTAGCTGGGTGTGGTGGTGGGCGCCTGTAGTGCCAACCACTCAGAAGGCTGAGGCGGGAGAATGGCATAACCTGGGAGGCGGAGCTTGCAGTAAGCCGAGATGGTGTCACTGCACTCCAGCCTGGGCGACAGAGCAAGCCTCCATCTCAAAATAAATAAATGAATAAATAAATAAATTTCACAAATATAAAAGAATTGAAATTATAGACTGTGTTCTGACTACAATGGAATTAAATGAGGAATCAGTAACAGTCGAATAACAGGAAAATTTCCAAACACTTGGAAACTGAACATACTTTTAAATGAGGCAAAGGTCAAAGGAGTCTCAAATGAAATTTTTTTAAAAAGCATTGAACCAGGCCAGGTGCAGTGGCTCACACTTGTAATCCCAGCACTTTGGGAGGCCAAGGCGGGCGGATCACCTGAGGTCGGGAGTTCGAGATCAGCCTGGCCAACATGGAGAAACCCCATCTCTACTAAAAATACAGAAATTAGCTGGGTGTGGTGGTGGGTGCCTGTAATCCCAGCTACTTGGGAGGATGAGGCAGGAGAATCACTTGAACCAAGGAGGCAGAGGTTGCAGTGAGCTGAGATCATGCCATGGCATCCAGCCTGGGTGTGTCACTGTGAGACTCTGTCTCCAAAAAAAAAAGAAGAATCTGCTGGGCGTGGTGGCTCGCGCCTTTAATCCCAGCACTTTGGGAGGCCAAGGAGGGTGGATCACGAGGTCAGGAGATCTAGACCATCCTGGCTAACAAGGTGAAACCCCGTCTCTACTGAAAATACAAAAAAATTAGCCTGGCGTGGTGGCGGCACCTGTAGTCCCAGCTACTTGGGAGGCTGCCCATTCTCCTGCCGCTAACCCGGGAGGCGGAGCTTGCAGTGAGCCGAGATCATACCACTGCACTCCAGCCTGGGTGACAGAGCAAGACTCCGTCTCAAAAAAAAAAAAAAAATTCACAGATGAATGGATAAGCAAAATGTGGTATACACATATAATGGAATATTTTTCAGCCTTAAAAAAGAAGGAAATTCTGATAAATTCTACAACATGAATGAACTTTGAAGACATGCTAAGTGAAAAAAGCTAATTACAAAAGGACAAATACGGTTATGTTTCCACTTACATGAAGTATCTACAGTAGTCAAATTCATAGAGACAGAAAGTAAAATGATAGTTTTCAGAGTTTGAGGGAAGGAGGAATAAGTTTTTGTTTAATGGGTACAGTTTCTGAAGATGGTAACAATTGCCCAACAATGTGAATGTACTTAATGTGACTGAACTGCACATTTGAAAATAATTTTGTATTTTTAGTAGAGACGGGGTTAAAAGGTTAAAGCTTTTTTTTTTTTTTTTTTTGGGGGGGGGTTGGAGTCTTGCCCCGGCGCCCAGGGTGGAGTGCAGATGGCGCCACTGCACTCTGCCCTGGGCCGAGATCATACCACTGCACTCCAGCCTGGGTGACAGAGCAAGACTCCGTCTCAAAAAAAAAAAAAAAGAAAAAAGAAAATAATTAAAATGGGGCCAGGCGCAGTGGCTCACACCTGTAATACCAGCACTTAGGGAGGCCGAGATGGGTGGGTCACTTGAGGCCAGGAGTTGGAGATTAGTCTGGCCAATATGGTGAAACTCTGTCTCTACTAAAAATACAAAAATTAACCAGGTGTGGTGGCGGGCGCCGGGAGGCTGAGGCTGGAGAATTGCTTGAGTCCAGTAGGCAAAAGTTGCAGTGAGCCGAGATCACGCCACGCCACAGCACTCCAGGCTGGGCAACAGAGCAAGACTCCATCTCAAAAAAAAAAAAAAACCAAAAAAACAAAACAAAAAACGGGTTAATGGCCTCTCTAGGGACACTGAATCCGAATAGACCATATTTGGGTTCAGTAATTTATATTTCTAAAAAGATCCCAAGACTTAGAATCACTGATGTATATCATCAAACACATTGGTCAAGCTTACAATACTATATATAACCTAAGCATTATTTATCACAGAATGTAATGTAACTTTTGTGTGTGTGTGTGAGACAGAGTCTCCCTCTGTCGCTCAGGCTGGAGTGCAGTGGCGCAATCTCGGCTTACTGCAACCTCTGCCTTCTAGGTTCAAGCAATTCTCCTGCCTCACCTCCTGAGTAGCTGGGACTACAGGTGCCCGCCACCACGCCCGGCTAATTTTTGTATTTTTAGTAGAGACAGGTTTTACTATGTTGGCCAGTCTAGTCTCCTGACCTCAAGTGATCCGCCCGCCTCAGCCTCCCGAAGTGCTGGGATTACAGGCGTGAGTCATAGCGCCCCGCTCATAATGTAACTTTGGGGAAAAGATATGGGTGGCTTACGTTTCAAATATTTGTGAATTTTTGAGTTATCTCAACTTGAAGCAAAGGCCCAGCAGTTCAATATCAGGAGTAATAAACGGTAAAGAAAACAGAAACCAAATTACAATCAAGCAATGCCAATCAGCAAAAGACGGTGACATGACCCTTTTTAAGCCAGAGTAAACTCTTGTGAGCCTGCCACTACCGTTTTAACAAAATTATTCATTTTAGGAAACCGCAGGGTTTTTGTTTTTCTTTAATTTTTTAAATCTTTGCAAGAGCTGGCAGATCAGAAGGTTATATTATTTATTTGGTTCCAGATAAAATTTTGAACTGTTTCGAAATTATAAACTTGCTTTCTGGAAAGGAAATGGTCCTAGACAATTTATAGGCATATGAGCAAAAGAGACCCACCGTAACAAAACTTTGTCCTCAAAACGAAACAATAGAACACACGTGGGTCGATCTTAGGAGGGAGAAGGGGGGTGGGGTGGGGGGGGGTGGTTAGGCACAGGGGGCGGGGCCAGCCCCACGGCGGAGGCGGGCCCAGTCCGGTCTCCGCCTCCGCGACGTCCCGAGAAGCACCGCCCCCAGCCGCCCGGGACTTCGGTGATCGCCGCGGCTAGCTCGCGCCCCGGAAACTGCCCCTTCTAGGGGTCATGATGGGCAGCAAGATGGCGTCTGCCAGTAGGGTCGTTCAGGTAAAGCAATTTGTCGCGTTTCCGCACCTTGGCCGGTAGGACGGTACTGACTATAGCGACGGCGTCGGGGAGGAAAGGCGGTGGGCAGAATCTGCGCGGTGACCGCGCCTCTGCGGAGGGCCAGCGGCGGCGCCCGCGTGTGTGTGTCAGGATGGGACTTTGAGCCTCTAGGGCCGGGCAGTGAGGTGGGTCCGGCGCCGAGGGTTCGAGCCTGGCGAAGTGTGCAGCATCTTCGCAGGTAGGTCCTGTACCTACTGCCGGGGTGCCCGGCTCCTCCGCCAGGACCTTGTTAGTCTTAGGCGTCTGTGGGTGAGGCGGCCCTGGCGGTAGCCTGGCCAATCACCGTCTAGGATTGGCGGTGGTGCCCCCCGATCAGCCAATCGGAAGGAAGGCGGTAGCGGGGCGTGGAAGGAAGTGAACCCTGGATCTGACCCAGTGTCCCTTCAAGGTCTTGGGAATGGTCGGGCAACTGGCGCCGCGTACTGCGCCCTCGCCAGAGCGGGTGCTCCCCAGCCTCTCCAAGTGTCTGGCTACACGCCAGATGAGGGGAATAGAAAAATGTTATTTAAGCTTAATTAGTGTGTGTTTGTGTGTGTATAAGCGTTGGTTTCACAAGCCTGTTTTCACTTGGTTTAGATAGACAGCTAAAGTAACTTCGTTAATCCACCTATCAGCTACTAACTCCTGATAGCCTTTTTATTTGTTTCTCCAGCTGCGGTTCTAACTTAGGTAAAATTATTATATAAGTGGGACACAACCTCCGCTTTTGTGGTTGGTTTACATAGTCTTTGAACCCTGAAAGTGTTTTATTTTATGATTGACTTTTATCTTTGATATGAGAAGTATATTTCGCTTTATATAAGTACATCTCTTAAAAGACCTTTTTCTAAATTCCTGAAGTTGTTGTCTGAATGATAATCCTAGATCCCAGTTTTTGGTCCCATTGCAGTGAATGATCCTCACTTATTCAGTGGGTAGTTATTGAGCATTAACTAGTTAAAGATTCTGTAAGGACTGAGAGACTATCTGACAAAGGTCTGTTATCCATAATATATAACCATATGTATCAATAATATATAACAATTTAAAAATGGGTAAAAGACTTGGTGTTGCACAAAAGATACCCAAATGAGCAATGAACATTTTTAAAGGGGCTCAATATCATTACTTGCCAGGAAAATAAAAATTAAAACCATGAGGTCCTACACATCCACCAAAATGACTAAAATTTAGATGTCAGTGTTGATAAGAATGTGAAGCCTCTGAAACCCTCAGTAGTGCTGGTGGGAATATAAAATGTTACAGCCACTTTGGAAAGCTGTCAGTCTCTAATAGTTAAGCATGTATCTACCCTATGACCCAGCAATTCTACTCATAAGTTTACTGCTCAAGAGAAGTGAATGCACATAGTCTCTGTACCAAAATGTTCATAGAGAAAAAAGAGTTACTAGCAAAGAACTGGGGTCCAGAGCTGAGGGATTCCAGCCTGGCAGCAGGAGTGTGGCATCTCAGCAGGTAGGTACTGTACATACTGCCTTGGGGTCCCTGGCTCTGTTTCTGTTCGCCCCCAAACCAGAAACAATCTATATGTCTGTCTTTTGCATAAACAAATTGTGGTAGTTGGTTAAAATGGTAGAGTCCAAAGCAATACTAACAGCTGATACATGCAAACAAATGAAGAAACCGTGAGATATACAGTAAGGAATGGTCTGTGCCCTTCTAACATAGGAACAAAGACCTGTACTCACATATTTAGAATTCATACCAGGTTCGTGACTGCACTCTTAAAAAAAAAAAAAAGGAAAAGAATACTACCAATATGCTAACATAATATCACTTAAGCCTAGGAGTTTGATGCTGCAGTGAACCACAATCACCCCACTGCACCCCAGCCTGTGTAACAGGCTAACAGAGCAAGACCTGGTCTCAAAAAATAAATAACAAAGTATGTGCTAATATTATGTAATAATTACATATAACATTAGCAAAATGTATTGAGTATCTCTGTGACAAGCCTATTAGGACTACAGTGCCAGTAAGAGATAGAGTTTAGACCAGGCTCACTGGTGTATGCCTGTAATCCCAACACTTTGGCTCACTGGTGTATGCCTGTAATCCCAACAGTTTGAGGCAGGAGGATGGCTTGAGCCCAGGAGTTCAAGACCAGCCTGGGCAACATAGCAAGACCCCATCTCTATAAAAATTTTAAAAAATTAGCTGAGCATGGTGACGTGCATCTGTGGTTCCAGCTACTCAGGAGGCTGATGTGGGAAGATTGAGCCCGGGTGATCAAGGCTACAGTGAGCCATAATCATGCCTCTGCATTCCAGTCTGGACAACAGAGCTAGACCCTGACTCAAAAAAAAAACGTAGAGCTTAGAATTTGGTTGTTGATCCATATCTTGAAGGAAGAGAAGAGTGCCAAAAGACTGATTGGCACAAACTGATAGGAAGTCACGTAGCATGGTCTCAGAACATTAAGTAAAGACAAAGCTGGCTGGGCACGGTGGCTCACACCTGTAATCCCAACACTTTGGGAAGCCAAGGTGGGAAGACTGCTTGAGCCAGGAGTTCAAGATTAGCCTAGGCAACATAGCAAGACCCTGTCTCTATAAAAATTAGCCAGGCAGGAGGGGTGGTGTGTGATGTGTACCTGTAGTCCTAGCTACTCAGGAGGCTGAGGTGGAAAGATCACTTGAGCCCAGGAGTTTGACGCTGCAGTGAACCACGATCACTCCACTGCACCCCAGCCTGTGTAACAGAGCAAGAGCTGGTCTCAAAAAATAAATAATAAAGTAAAACATTTTCAGACTGGCTAACAAATGAAAATCCAGTGCTATACTATTTATAAGAGGCATAGCTAAAACTGAGATTTGAAAAGGTAAAAATAAAGAGATAGTCAACTGATCTTTGACAAAAGGAGCAAAGGGAATACAATGGAGACAAGATAGTCTTTCAACATGGTGCTGAAAAAATTGGAGATCCATCAGACCTCATGTCCTTCACAAAAATTAAGTCAAAATGGATCCTAGACCTAAATGCAAAATGCAAATCTATAAAATCAATCCTTATAGGAGAAAATAAAACTAACCTTAGGTTTAGCAATGACTTTTTAGATATAACACCAAAGGCATGATCCATAAAAAAATTAATTGATAAGCTGGACTTCATTAAAAAACTTCTGCTCTGTGAGACACTGTCAAAAAAAGGCAAGCCACATATTGGGAGAAAATACTTTCAAAAGGCATATCTGATAAAAGACTACTATGGAAAACATAAGGTCGGACATGGTGACTCGTGCCTGTCATCCCAGCACTTTGGGAGACCAAGGCGGGCAGATCACCTGAGTTCAGGAGTTTGAGACCAGCCTGGCCAACATGGCAAAACCCCATCTCTACTAAAAGTACAAAAATTATCTGGGTGTGGTAGCGGGCGCCTGTAATCCAAGCTACTCAGGAGGCCGAGGCAGGAGAATTGCTTGAACCTGGGAGACGGAGGTTGCAGTGAGCCCACTGCACTCCAGTCTGGGCGACAGAGCGAGACTCCGTCTCAGAAAAAAAAGAAAAAAGGAAACAGAAGAACTCAACAACAAGAAAATAAATAAAAATAAATGACTGAATTTTAAAATGGGCAAAACAGCTGAACAGACACCTCATCAAAGAAAATATACACACTTTGGGAGGCTGAACTGGGTGGATCGCTTGAGCCCTGGAGTTCAAGACCAGCCTGGCCAACATGGTGAAAGCCTGTCTCTACAAAAAATACAAAAGTTAACTGGGTGTGGTGGTGCACACCTGTAGTCCCAGCTACTTGGGAAGCTGAAGTGGGAGGATCAGTTTAAGTGGGAGGATTGCTTGAGCCCGGGAGGTTGAGGTTGCACTGAGCTGAGATCACACCACTGTACTCCAGCCTGGGCAACAGAGCATAACCCTGTCTCAAAAGAAAAAAAAAAGAAAAATGATATACAAATGACAAATAGGTCTAATGAAAAGATACTCAGCCAGGCACAGTGGCTCACGCCTATAATCCCAGTACTTTGGGAGGCCTAGGTGGATGGATCACCTGAGGTCAGGAGTTCGAGACCAGCCTGGCCAATATGGCGAAACCCCATCTCTACTAAAAGTACAAAAATTAGCCAGGTGTGGTGGTGTGCACCTGTAATCCCAGCTACTTGGGAGGCTGAGGCAGGAGAATTGCTTAAACCTGGGAGGCGGAGGTTGCAGTGAGCCGAGATCGCGCCATTGTACTCCAGCCTGGGAGACAGAGTGAGACTCTGTCTCAAAAAAAGAGAAGATACTCAACATCATATGTTATTAGAGAATTTCAATTTAAGACAACCATTACACACCTATCAGAATGGCCAGAATCCGAAACACTTGACAACACTTAATGTTGACAAAGATGTGAATTCTTATTACTGTCCCACCTAACAGGAACTCTCATTCATTGCTGGTGGGAATGCAAAATGGTACAGCCACTTTGGAAGACGGTTTGGCAATTTCTTTCTTTTTTAGGCACATGCCACTATGCCTAATTTTTGTATTTTTTGTAGAGTCAGGGTTTCACTATGTTGCCCAGGCTGGTCTTGAACTCGTGGACTCAAGAGCTCCACCTGCCTTGACCTCCTGAAGTGTTGGGATTACAGGCGTCAGCCACGGCACTGATCCCAGTTTGGCAATTTCATACAAAAGGAAACATAATCTTACCGTACGATCTAGCCATTACACTCCATAGTATCTACCCAAGTGAGCTGAAAACTTATGTCCACATAAAAGCTTCACACAGATGTTTATAGCAGCTTTATTCATAATTACCAAAATTTAGAAGCAAACAAGATATCCTTCAGTAGGTGAATTGATAAACTGTGGTACATCCAGATATTGAAATATTATTCAGCACTAAAAAGAAATGAGCTATCAAGCCATGAAAAGGCATGAATAAATCTTAGATGGGGCCGAGCACTGTGGCTCACGCCTGAAATCCCAACACTTTGGGAGGACGAGGTGGGCAGATCACGAGGTCAAGAGATTGAGACCATCCTGGCCAACATGGAGAATCTCCATCTCTACTAAAAATACAAAAATTAGTTGGACATGGCGGCACTTACCTGTAGTCCCAGCTACTCAGGAGGCTGAGGCAGGAGAATCACTTGAACCTGCGTGGAGATTGCATTGAGCTGAGATCGCACCATTGCACTCCAGCCTGGGCGACAGAGCGAGACTCCGTCTCAGAAAAAAAAGAAAAAAATCTTAGATGGATAGTTTGACCTTTTCTAGAATGTCATATGGTTGCAGTGGGAGCCTTTTCAGATTGGCTTCTTAGTTATCCAACTAATATGCAGTTGGAGTTATTTGTTTGTCATATTTGTATTTAGAATGTAAAAAGACAATTGAGAAGGAAATTTTTGTTTTGTTTTGTTTGAGACAGAGTCTCACTTTGTCACACAGGCTGGAGTGTAGTGGCGCGATAATGGCTTACTGCAGCCTTGACCTCCCGAGGTTCAAGTGGATCCTCCTGCCTCATTCCCTGAAATAGCTGGGACTAAAGGTGTGCAACACCACTCGCAGCTAATTTTTTGGTATTTTTTGTAGAGACAGGGTTTCGCCATGTTGCCCAGGCTGGTTTCAAACTCCTGAGCTCAAGAAATCCACCTGCCTCAGACTCCCAAAGTGCTGAGATTACAGGTGTGAGTCACCACACCCAATCAAGAAGAGGAAATGAGAGCATAAGCTGAATATCAGATGATAGTAGGAATTACTGGTTTTTTTTTTTTTTGAGACGGAGTCTGACTCTGTCGCCCAGGCTGGAGTGCAGTGGCGCGATCTCGGCTCACTGCAAGCGCCGCCTCCCGGGTTCCCGCCAATCTCCTGCCCCAGCCTCCTGAGTAGCTGGGACTGCAAGCCGCCATGCCCGGATAGTTATTTTGTATTTTTAGTAGAGACGGGGTTTCACCGTGTTAGCCAGGATGGTCTCGATCTCCTGACCTCGTGATCCGCCCGTCTCGGCCTCCCAAAGTGCTGGGATTACAGGCTTGAGCCACCACGCCCGGCCTAGGAATTATTGTTAAGTGTGGCAAAAGTATTGGGGCCCACTTGAACAAAAACTAGGGTGAACTAAGGTGTCTACCATGATTATATTTGTAATCTGGTTAGTTAATAAAGAGTGACTTTTTTTTTTGAGACAGGATCTTGCTGTTGCCCAGGCTGCAGTGCAGTAGCATGATCTTGTCTGGTTTACTGTATCTCAACCTCTCGGGCTCAAGTGATCTTCCCAACTAAGCCTCCCAAGTAACTGGCACGACAGGCCCACGCCACCTGCCCAGCTAACTTTTTAGATTTTTGGTAGAGACAGGGTCTCACTATATTGCCCAGGCTGGTCTCGAACTCCTGGGCTCAAGTGATCCTCCTGCCTCAGCCTCTCAAAGTGCTGGGATTACATGCATGAGCCACTGAGCCTGGCTTCACTGCTTTCAAATTGGAAAAAAAAAAAAAAGTATTGGGGTTATGATTTAACAAAAATTCTGTTTGTCAGTAATGTGTGGAAGGTATTAACAGATGAGATGGGATTAAATGTATAGGATTTGTTTAATCAGGGAAGGGATGATGAAATAAGATTGAATATATTATTGTTAAAGTTGTGTGATAAATATATCAGGGTTTATCTTATGCCATTCTACTTTTTTGCATTTAAAACACTTTGTAGGGCTGGGTGCAGTGGCTCATGCCTGTAATCCCCATACTTTAGGCGGCCAAGGCAGGAGGATCGCTTAAGTCCAGGAGTTCAAGACCCACGTAAGGAACATAGGGAGATCCCATCTCCACAAAAAATGTTAAAAATTAGCCAGGCGTGGTGGGGCACACTTATAGTCCCAGTTACTTTGGAGGCTGAGGTGGGAGGATCACTTGGGCCTGGGAGGTTGAGGCTGTAATGAGCTGTGATCACACCACTGCACTCCAGCCTGGGTGACAGAGCAAGACCCTATCTCAAAATAATTTTTTTTTGTTGTTAAAAAGTAGAGATACCAAACAGAGTGGGAATTTAATTTATAAGACCATATTATTATTATTGTTGTTATTTTTCTTTGAGATGAAGTCTTGCTCTGTCACCCAGGCTGGAGTGCAGTGGCACAATCTTGGCTCACTGCAACCTCCACCTCCTGGGTTCAAGTGATTTCTCATGCCCCAGCATCCTGAGTAGCTGGGATTACAAGCGTGCACCATCAAACCCAGCTAATTTTTGTATTTTTAGTAGAGACAGGGTTTCACCATGTTGACCAGGTTGGTCTTGAACTCCTGACCTCAAGTGATCCGCCCGCTTCGGCCTTCCAAAGTGCTGGGATTACAGGTGTGAGACACCATGCCTGGCCTATAAGGCCATATTAAATCATGTTTTTAAGTATATAAAAGCAGTGTTGCAAATGATTCTTTCTCTGCAGTGTATGTACATTTGTATAAGTATATAATACATATTTACATGCCTATACAGTTAGACCTAACTTACAAAAGGTTTATTCACTTATTTGGCAACTGTTTCTTGGACATTTACCATGTAACAGGAATGCTGCTGCAGAAGTGCTTAATTTTCTGTCTCTGACTGTCCTGGAGCTTAGCACTCTCCTATAATCATTGGCTAACTTACCTGTCCTCTGAAAATATAAGGAGGAGTTTTTTTTTTGTTTGTTTGTTTTTTTTGAGACGGAGTCTCGCTCTGTCGCCCAGGCTGGAGTACAGTGGTACAATCTCGGCTCACTGCAAGCTCCACCTCCCGGGTTCATGACATTCTCCTGCCTCAGCCTCCCGAGTAGCTGGGACTACAGGCGCCCGCCACCTCGCCCGGCTAGTTTTTTTGTATTTTTAATAGAGATGGGGTTTCACCGTGTTAGCCAGGATGGTCTCGACCTCTTGACCTCGTGATCCACCCACCTCGGCCTCCCAAAGTGCTGGGATTACAGGCTTGAGCCACCGCGCCCAGCCAGGAGGAGTTTTTAACTCAGACTTTGGAATTTGGGAAAAGTTCTTAGAGAAGAGTGACATGTGAGCTGTTGTAAAGGATAAGCAGTCAGAAAGATAGGCATGGAAGTGGAATGGGATGGGAGGAAGGGAGATTTCATGGCAGAGGACATAAGCTCTAGATGGAATGGGGATAAATAGCAGGATGAATTGGGGAAAGGAAAAGTACTTCAGAATACCTGGAGCAACAGGTACATAAGAGAGTTGGGGAGAAAGGCTGGCAAAGTAAGGAGAGGCCAGATCATGATGGGTGTTGTGAGTGCCAAATAAGAGTTTGAACTTTATCGTGAAAGCTGTGGAACATTTTTCAAACTTCTTTTTTTTTTATTTTAAGTTGTGGAGAGGGAGTCTCACCTTCTTGCCCAGGCTGGTCTCAAACTCCTGGGCTCAAGCCATCCTCCTGCCTCAGCCTCCCAAAGTGCTGGGATTACAGGCATGAGCCACCGATCCCAGCCAGTTTTCAAACTTTTAAATAGGGGAGTGACAATAGGACAGATAGAACATTCTCTTAAGAAGCTTGGCTATGAAAGTGAAGAAACAGCTAATAGAGAAGTGTTTGTTTGTTTGTTTGTTTTGAGACAGAGCCTCACTCTGTCGCCCAGGCTGGAGTGCAGTGGCTCGATCTTGGCTCACAGCAACTTCCACCTCCCGGGTTCAAGCAATTCTCTGCTTCAGCCTCCTGAGTAGCTGGGATTACAGGCGCCCACCACCACACCCTGCTAATTTTTTTTATTTTTTTAGTAGAGATGGGGTTTCGCCATCTTGGCTAGGCTGGTCTTGAATTCGTGACCTCATGCAATCTGCCCGCCTGGGCCTCTCAAAGTGTTGGGATTACAGGCATAAGCCACTGTGCTCAGCCAGCTTTCAATTCTTACCAATCTATAAGTCATGCAACATAAAATCCACATCATCTCCTCCATTGGGTTGCTTTGAAGTACACCTTCGATAGTACAATGAAAGTCTTGTGATTATATATAAAGTACAAAGTTGTGTTTACCAGATAGACAAGTTAATAATTCATAGACCAGCTTTCCTGGTTGGGGAAGAGTATAATTTAAAGTTGCTGTCAAATAGTAAGTTTAACAAAAGTATCTATTTATGAGGTTTAGTAGATCATTTCTTTTAGTTAATGAGATTGTTTTTCATGCATATTATTTTTCCTTTAGGTAGTCAAACCACACACTCCATTAATAAGGTTTCCTGACAGAAGAGACAATCCTAAACCCAATGGTAAGTTGTATTTTATTTAGATTTCTTTTAAAATTGTGTACGTGAATATTTATAAATGAGTATTTTATTATAGGCAATATTTCTCATTTAAAAATCAGTTAAGACTATTGGACCTTCGATCAAAGTAGTGCCCTATGTAGCATGCAAGTAGAAATTAACTTATGGCCAGGCGCAGTGGCTCACACCTGTAATCCCAGCACTTTGGGAGGCGGAGGCAGGCGGATAACCTGAGGTCAGGAGTTCGAGACCAGCCAGGCCAACATGGTGAAACCCTGTCTCTACTAAAAAATACAAAAATATTAGCCAGGCATGGTGGTGGGCTCCTATAGTCCCAGCTACTCGGGAGGCTGAGGCGGAGAACTGCTTGAACCCAGGAGGCGGAGGTTGCAGTGAGCCGAGATCATGCCACTGCACTCCAGCCTGGGTGACAGGGCAAGACTTTGTCTCAAAAAAAAAAAAAAAATTATTACCTCTATTTTATTTTACTTTTTGAGACAGGGTCTTGCTCTGTCTCCCAGGCTGGAGTACAGTGGTGCTATCTTGGCACACTGCAGCCTCCCCCTCCCAGGTTCAAGCAATTCTTGTGCTTCAACCTCCTTAGTAGCTGGGATTACAGGCATACACCAGCACGCCTGACTCATTTTTGTATTTTTAGTAGAGACAGGGTTTCGCCATGTTGCGTAGGCTGGTCTGGAACTCCTGATCTCAGGTGATCTGCCTGCCTTGGCTTTCCAAAGTGCTGGGATTACAGGCATGAGCCACACACCTGGCCTTTATTACCCCTATTTTAAAAGGTAGTGACTCAACAGAAGATGTCTCTGAATTTCTAGTAAGTTTATATGGGCTAAATTTTGTCCTACCTTTATTCTCTCCTATCCTTTAGAAGATTCTCCCATGCTTCCATTTGCAGAGACTGTGAAAATAATAACCCTTCCTATGTTTCTTTCCTCATCAACCATCTTTTCTTTCATTCATTCATTTATCTATTCATCTAGTCAGTAAATATTTTTTGGATTGCCTTAATCCTTAGCATTTATTTGAAATTAATGGGAGAAGATTCTGAAAGGGTTCTGTTTTTCTCTGATTCCCACCCTTTTTTTTTTTTTTAAACCAGATCCTCTGTGCTTCTCTTGCTTTAATTCAGGCAATTTCAACACATTTTATAGGTATATTTTTAACTTATTATAACTATTGAAGAATTAAGATAAACAAGTGTGAAGATACTGAGAAAACTACCCTCATTTACATTTACTGACTTTCTTATTCCTTGTTGTAAGATATTACCTGTAAACTCCACCATGTGTTGGCCTATGAGTGGTTATGTGAGATAAGCTTAAGTAGTGTAGGTTCCCCTAAAGGGTCGAATTCCACTAACTAGAAATTTCATTATTTTACATTTTTGTAATTCATTTACTTAAAACTGCTCCTTTGCTGGGTGCAATGGCACATGCCTATAGTCCTAACTACTCACAGGCTGAGGTGGGATGGCAGGAGGCTGAGGCAGGATGCTTGCTTGGGCCCAGGAGTTCAAGATCAGCCTGGACAACAAAGTAAGACCCCATCTCTAAACAATAAATATATAAAAATGTTAAAGCTACCCCCTTATTTGTTTTTAGAAACCTTTATGAAATATGTATAGCCAACTGAGTTACCCTACAATATTTACCTTTTGGAATTATAGTACTTCAAGATTTATTTGAAGAATGACTTCATTTCAAGAATGACTTGATTATTTGATAGTATTTTAAGACTCAGTATTTTGACATCTGAACAATTTCTCTAATACGGTCTTTTTTTTTTTTTTTAAATTTCAGTATCGGAAGCTTTGAGATCAGCAGGGCTACCATCTCACTCTTCTGTAATTTCACAACATTCTAAGGGAAGTAAATCACCAGATTTGTTGATGTATCAGGGTCCACCAGATACTGCAGAAATAATAAAAACATTACCTCAGAAATACAGAAGGAAACTTGTGTCTCAAGAAGAAATTGAATTTATCCAAGTAAGTCGTTGCTCTTTGTCCCAAGGCTATGCAAAACACCATAACATTTGGGCTTTGGGGATTTCATTTGCTGATTTACATGCTACTCCTATTGTCATGTCAGAGTGTGGTCAGAGCTAAGACAGGATGGTCAGGTAGGCCAAGACTACGAGAAACACACCATAGTCAAATCCCTCTGTAAATATGCGTGGTATATCAATGTCAATAGATATAATCACATAAAAAAACAGTTCTTTGGGGTCCTCAATAATTTTTCAGAGTGTAAAGAGCTCTTGATACCAAGAAATTTAAGGACAGGTCAACCTTGAGTCCCTTCCAGGTCTGACATTATGTTTATAAGAATTGATAAGAGGGCTGGGCATGGTGGCTCACGCCTGTAATCCCAGCACTTTGGGAGGCCAAAGCAGGTGGATCACCTGAGGTCAGGAGTTGGAGACCAGCCTGGCCAATATGGTGAAACCCTGTCTCTACTAAAAATACAAAAATTAGCTGGATGTGGTGGCGGGTGCCTGTAATCCCAGCTACTTGGGAGGCTGAGGCAGGAGAATCTCTTGAACCCAGGAGGCGGAGGTTGCAGTGAGCCAAAATGGCACCACTGCACTCTAGCTTGGGCAGCAAGAGTGAAACTCTGGAAACTCTGTCTCAAAAAAAAAAAAAAAAAGAATTGATATGAGTACCCTAAAGTTTTGACTAATTCAAAACTATTTTTTAAAAACCAAAGATTGGCCGGGCGCGGTGGCTCAAGCCTGTAATCCCAGCACTTTGAGAGGCCAAGATGGGCAGATCACGAGGTCAGGAGATCGAGACCATCCTGGCTAACATGGTGAAACCCCATCTCTACTAAAAAATACAAAAAACTAGCCGGGCGAGGTGGCGGGCACCTGTAGTCCCAGCTACTTGGGAGGCTGAGGCAGGAGAATGGCGTAAACCCGGGAGGCGGAGCTTGCAGTGAGCTGAGATCCAGCCACTGCACTCCAGCCTGGGCGACAGAGTGAGAGTCCGTCTCAAAAACAAACAAACAAAAAAAAACCACCAAAGATTACTTGCTGAAGATTGTATAAATTTGTAAAGTTACCATCAAAACATTTCCTGGGTCAATTTAACATCTAATCTTACTGCTTTATTTTTCCCTTTTCAGCGTGGAGGTCCTGAATAACCATGGTGGCTGCTGTTTGTCATCAGACAATAGAATTGTCTGTGCAATAAAGGACTTCCAAAATGACAGATGAGAAACTGTATATTAAACACCTTTAATAAATACTATGAAAAAAATGAAATATAGAAAATTTAGATGGACACTTGTATTTCCTAATTTATGTATCTTGGTCAGCTTCTCCACAAGCTTACCTAATTATTTATACACTTTATACTTATTAAAGTATACATTTTTAAATGTTAGCCTATTAATTTACTCTTGATTATCAAACATTACCAGTGTTGAACTATTAAAAGCACATAATGTATAGTAAACTATCATAGGATTCTTATAATTTCACTTTTCTTTCTGCTTAGACATGGAAAAATTTATCAGTCAGAACTGCTGTTTTAGGTACATGATTTTCCTGAAATTAGGTGAGGATCAGTGAAATAATGACTCTATTACTTGTTCTTAATTCTCTGTTCTCTAATGTTTTTTCATTCACAAGTTTACTGGAGTATAACTGGCTTAGTAAGTGTATCCTACTCTGAATGATAAAAATATAGTCAAGCTAAAATAGGTGACTATACTATTAAGATAGAGGAGATTATACAAAAGGTTCCAAGAAAGTCAAAGAGTATAAAATGGAAAATAAGAGACCAAAATGAATATAGCATAGGAATAAAGATTTCACTAGAAATTGCAATTTATTATGTTTCGGAGGTTGTAAGGAAGTCTTGTTCTTTGGTTTATTTTACTGTTTTGTGATCTTGTATGCAAATCCTGATAACCATTAACTTTCTCAAACTTAATGTCTCAAAGCCTCATAAAATCAACATAAATATTTACTTATTAAGCAGTTTATGAAACTTGAATGGGGCCCCTCCTGTGCCAAGGGTATGTGTATTATGAAGTAAAACCTCACAAAGCTAAATAAATTCTCTTCCATACCTTTAACGATTTCCAGAATATGCTTTAAAGAAGTGGTCCCTGAGAGTTAACGGTAACTCATGAGCAAGAAATAGAATTGGTTTTGAGTATGTTTCTGTATTTACTCAGTTACCTGTGGGTTAATTTTTACTTATTTCTACTACTACACAGAGTTGATCTACTTCTCTTATAAATTTTTTGCTGTAGCTTAGTGTACATGTTGTTCAGCACAAATATGAGATAGGGATTGGGGTTTGATGCTAGCAATAAGCTGTTCTGGTGACTCATTGAAAAACATGATTCAGGCCAGGTGCAGTGGCTCACGCTTTGTAATACCAGCACTTTGGGGGGCCAAGGCAGGTTGATCACCTGAGGTCAGGAGTTCAAGACCAGCCTGGGAGACATGGTGAAACCCCATCTCTACTAAAAACATAAAAATTAGCCAGGCATGGTGATACGCACCTGTAATCTCAGCTACAGGGAAGCTGAGGCCAGCGAATCACTTGAACCCGGGAGGCAGAGGTTGCAGTGAGCCGACATTGCGCCACTGCATTCCAGCCTGTTTGACGGAGTGAGACTCCATGAAAAAAAAAAAAGAAAAACATGATTCATTTCTTTTTTTTATTATTTAAAAATTTATTGCTGGGTGTGGTGGCTCACACCTGTAATTCCAGCACTTCGGAAGGCTGAGGCAGGCGGATCACCTGATGTCAGGAGTTCAAGATGAGCCTAGCCAACATGGTGAAACCCCGTCTCTACTAAAAATACAAAAATTAGCTGGGCGTGGTGGCAGGTGCCTGTAATCCCAGCTACTCAGGAGGCTGAGGCAGGAGAATTGCTTGAACCCAGGAGGCGGAGGTTGCAGTGAGTGGAGGTCACACAACTGCACTCCAGCCTAGGCGACAGAGCGAGATTCTGTCTAAAAAAAAAAAAAAATTATTTGGGAAAATTACTTTAGAACAACCACTGTTCTTTGCTCCTGTGCTGCTGCCATCCCTTAGTTTTCTTATTTCAGCAAAAGAAAGCCCAGGGCCGGGTCGGGCATGGTGGCTCATGTCTCTAATCCCAGCACTTTGGGAGGCCGAGGCGGGCAGATCACCTGAGATCAGGAGTTCAAGACCAGCCTAGCCAACATGGTGAAACCTTGTCTCTACTAAAAATACAAAAAGTTAGCTGGGCGTGGTGGCGGACGACTGTAATCCCTGTAATCCCAGCTACTCAGGAGGCTGAGACAGGAGAATTGCTTGAACCTGGGAGGCGGAGGTTGCAGTGAGCCGAGATCACGCCATTGCACGCCAGCCTCTCCAGCCTGGGCAACAAGAGAAAAACTCCATCTCAAAACAAAAAAACAAAAAACCCAGGGCCATTATTTTGCTTTCAGAAATAAATTTGGATTCAGGTAGTGATGAGTGGTATGAGTAATACTGTGAGCCAACAGTTAGAAATCCTAATGTCGAACTGTGGATGTATATCTGAAGGCAACCTTTACTATAGCTGCTGCCATGAAAGTCAGAATGAAAAATATCTGTCACTGTTACAGAATTTGTGAGTATAGGTATGGCAAAAAGTATGCCGTGGGAATTGCTGTCACAGGATGAGCTCCCAAGGAGAGTATTACAGACTTCTGGTGAGGCTTACAGTCAAATAGCCTGTGTTTTCTTTTAGAGGTTAGGCACTTAAATATATGTAATCAGCAAATTGCTTAATTTGTCCGAGTTTCTGTTTTTCTTTCCAGTACTACACAGTGTGATAGGCAGGATCAAATTAGTGTATTATCTATTACTTTGTAACAAATGACCCCAAAATTAAGTGGCTAAACTCTTAATTTGTCTGGTTTCTCTGGGTCAGGAATTCAGAAGCAGCTTCACTGGGCAGTTTTGACTCAGTGCCTAATGCGGTTGCAATTAGAAATCACTTGAGGCTACAGTCATCTGAAGGCTTGGCTGAGGCTGGCTGATCCACCTCCAAGATGGCTCACTCACATAGCTGACAAGCCGATGCTGGCTGTTGGCAGGAGGCCTTAGTTTCTCTCCACATGGTTGCCTGAGTGAATTCATGACATGACTGGCTTTCACCGAAGCAAATAATCCAAGCATGCAAGTCAACAGCATCCTTTTATGTTCTAGCCTCATAAATCACACTTCAGCCATATTTTATTGGTCACACAGAACGGCCTGTTTCATTGTGGGAGAAGACTACGCAACAAGATTAATACCAGAAGGCAAGGATCATCATGGCCATCTTACAAGCTGGCAAATACAGACGTGTGGAAGTGCTTTTAAACTGAAAAATGCTTTGCAAATGTGTAATGCTATTTTCTTTTTTTTTTTTTTTCCTTTGGTTCAAAGTGCTCAAATGATAGTTTATATATACAGTATCTCACTGTCCCAGAATATCATCTAAACGCTGTCTTCATTATCCTAAGTGTCCCAAAATGGGAATTTACTTGTCAGCAGCATGCTGTAATATACTGATTACCAACTCATATGCCATGGCACACTTGGGGACCTCAATTCTCACAAGTTTCATCAAATTTAGCTCACTACCTTTTTTTTTTTTTTTTTTTTTTTTTTTGAGACGGAGTTTTCACTCTTGTCACCCAGGCTGGAGTCCAATGGTGCGATCTTGGCTCACTGCAACCTCCGCCTCGCGGGTTCAAGCAATTCTCCTGCCTCAGCCTCCCTAGTAGCTGCGATTACAGGTGCCCACCACCACACCCAGCTAATTTTTGTATTTTTAGTAGAGACGGGGTTTCACCATGTTGGCCAGGCTGGTTTCAAGCTCCTGACTTCAGGTGATCCACCTGCCTTGGCCTCCCAAAGTGCTGGATTACAGGCATGAGCCACTGCACCCAGCTGCTCACTAGCTTATTTCTACAAGTGAGGTTAAATTACTATTTCAGTGATATCTATCAGAAGAAACTGTGACAACAGCACCACTAGGTATGACTTGCCTCAAGAGAGATGGTGTGTTTTCTGCAACGTGTGAGTTTTGCCTAGACCCAAGTAATGACAAGGGACTGAAAGATAATGGCTAACATATAGTAAATACTTAGTTGTCAAACACTATTCTAAGGGCTTTGCAGGTGTGAGGTCATTTAAGCCTTGGAGCAGTCCTCTGAGTAGATCCTATGACAGAAGAAGAAACTGGAAACAAAGTAATTTACTCTAGTTGTATCTAGTGGCTGAATACTGATAGGGCCACCATCAAATGCAGGCAGTCTGATTACAGAGTTAAAAAAAAAAATGACTAAATTATTGGCCTTGGTATTTTGCTACTTTCTTAAACATCTCTGAAACTTAGGATTTTCAACTCTTAGAAATATCAAATGTAGGCTGGGCGCAGGGCTTATGCTTGTAATACCAGCACTTTGGGAGGACGAGGAGGGAGGATCACCTGAGATCAGGAGTTTGAGACCAGCCTGGCCAACATGGTGAAACCCCGTCTCTACTAAAAAATAACAAAAATTAGCTGGGTGTGGTGGAGTGGGCCAGTAATCCCAGCAAATCGGGAAGCTGAGGCAGGAGAATCGCTTGAACCCTGGAGGCAGAGGTTGCAGTAAGCTCAGATTGTGCCAGTGTACTCCAGCCTGAGCAACAGAGCTAGACTTTGTCTCAAAAAAAAAAAGGAGGCCGGGCGCGGTGGCTCACGCCTGTAATCCTAGCACTTTGGGAGGCCGAGGCGGGCGGATCACAAGGTCAGGAGATCGAGACCACGGTGAAACACCGTCTCTACTAAAAAAAAAAATACAAAAAATTAGCCGGGCGCGGTAGTGGGCGCCTGTAGTCCCAGCTACTCAGGAGGCTGAGGCAGGAGAATGGCGTGAATCCGGGAGGCGGAGCTTGCAGTGAGCCGAGATCGCGCCACTGCACTCCAGCCTGGGGGACACAGCAAGACTCCGTCTCAAAAAAAAAAAAAAAAAAAAAAAAAAGGAAAGAAAAAGAAAAAAAGGCAGGGGGGCTGGTGGTGCAGGGGAACATTTCCAGGTTGACAGCTGCTCTGGCTCAGAACCTTGTAATTATCCATTAGTAGAGCCATCTGGATTACTGCAATAGTTCTCTAATAGGCCTTCTTTCTTTTCCTTGTCCCTCGAAATCTATAATATAGTCTCCCATCAGAGTGTACCTTTTAAAAGTGAGTCAGGCCATATCACTTGTCTGCTCCAATCCCTCCAGTGGGTTTTTAGTGATGCCTTTCTTGTACCACCCTATTAAAAACCTCCATCCCTGCTCCTGCCCTTGTTATCCTTTATCTGCTTTATTATCTCCATAGCGCTTATCACCTACGTATCATAACACATATTTGACTTGTTTTTTATCTGCTCCCATTGGAAGGCAGGCATCTTTGTTCCCTGCTGTTATCTCAGATTCTACAATGGTGCTTGGCACATAGAAAACACTCAGTATCAGCAGCGTAAGAGAGGGAAAAATGAAAAAGGAAAAGCACTCAATATATTTTTTTGAATAAATGAATTAGTGTGTTTGTTATGGCAATTTATGATAATCAAGGGGTTGGGTACTCATCACTGCTAACAGTTAATTGAGCATTGTCTCAATTAATTGAGTTAATGTCTAAGCTTTCTGCATGTTTCATTTAATACCCACAACCACCTGTGATGTAGTTCCTTATTTTTTCCATTTTACCGAGTAGAAAACTGAGGACTAGAAGCCGATTCCCACAGCACGTTTCAGTTGAGTTGGATTTTGTTTCCCTGGGCCTGCCTCTTCATAAAGGGACTGGACTAAGAATACTCTTGACCAGCCCGTAAGAACTTGGCACTCGTCTCAGTAATCTGAGATAGCAGGGTTTGGCGTCCATAGCAACCATGGCGACAGGACGCGCTCAAGCGAGAACCAAAAAGCGAGAACAGGTACAAGGCCAAACCTTCTACATTCACAGACACCTACCAAATCCCGAGCATGGAACACCAAATTAGAACGCTGACTAGTGCCTGGTAATGTAGAAAATACCCAAGTTAAAACGGTAACAGAGTGACACAGCAGCCATTGAAGATGCTCCACTTAAGGCACCGACAGGCGTCACGTGACGGGTGGGGAACGCCCACCGCCCGGGCCTAGCGCAGCTTCCTCCGCCCACCACGGAAGTGGGGCGGGGATACTAACGCGGCGGACCCGGGTGGACGGAAGTGGCTGTTGGAGGCTTTAAGGTAGCTTTAAATTCGTGCTGTCCTGGGAGTTCGCCCCTTTCGCCTGGAGTCGGGCTTTGCGGCGCCGGATGGCTCTGGACGTGAAGTCTCGGGCAAAGCGTTATGAGAAGCTGGACTTCCTTGGAGAGGGACAGGTGAGGCTCTCTGGAGGGACAGGGAAGGCCCCGAGCGGACAGCCTCGCGCCGCCTCCACCTTTGCCGGTTTTCCCGTGGAGGCCAGAGGTCTGGCTTGGCTGCTCATTCTCTTTGGGGGAAACCTCCCAGACGCACTTGCTGCCCCTTCTTTACATCCTGGGGGTGAATCCCTGAGCGGCCTCTCCTTGCTAAAGAGTAGCCTGGAGCTGGACGGAGACTGACCCGCCACGTTTCCAGCCGCCGCGAGTCCGCTAAGGAACTCTGGGCTCTCTGTTTCGCGAAATGTAAAAATGCAAAAAGGCAAACACAGAAACTCCCATAAACTTACGTTATTCCTATTTTTCTTTCTAGTTTGCCACGGTTTACAAGGCCAGAGATAAGAATACCAACCAAATTGTCGCCATTAAGAAAGTGAGTTACCTTTTTGTGTCGTGTTTCTTCAAGTCTCCTTGAAGATGTCTGTATTATGAATTGACTGATAGCCATTTTATTAGTCTTGACCATACTCTGATAATGAGTTACTCATGTCATGTTCAGAGACAAAATAATTAGTACTTTGTGTTCCCAAACGGAACTCTAGGGTTGAACCCGTTTTAATTTCTGTTGAAATGAAGAAGCTGTATGTTATTTTCACTGCATAAACTCACATGTTGGGGGTAAGTATGCCATCTTTTCGGTCTTCAGAACTATTTGATACCGCGATCTTTCCAGGTCACTGTTTCTGCCACATCTGCATCCACTCAGTGTGTCGTATCTGTATTTTCTGTGTACAGATTTACCATGAAAGATTTTCGCTAGCATTAACAACATTGATGTGAAGTCTAAAATGAGTTCAGTAGCTTCTTATATTCATTCAAAAGACTTGGGTCGGCCAGCCGCGGTGGCTCACGCCTGAAATCCCAGCACTTTGGAAGGCCGAGGTGGGCGGATCACTTGAGGTCAAGAGATGGAGACCATCCTGGCCAACATGGTGAAACCCTGTCTCCACTAAAAATACCAAAATTAGCTGGGCGTGGTGGCGCGCGCCTGTAGTCCCAGCTACTCGGGAGGCTGAGGCAGGAGAATCGCTTGAAGCTGGGAGGTGGAGGTTGCATTGTGCCGAGATGGCGCCACTGTGTTACAGCCTCGTGAGGGAGCGAGACTCCATCTTAAAAAATTAAAAAAAAAAAAAAAAAAGAAAGACAGACTTGGGTCATAATTACGTAACTCACGTTCACCTACATTGTTTCATTTAACCTTCAAAACAATCTGTAAAGTGGTTAAAAGTAATCCTATTTTATACTTGAGGTACCTGAGGCTGAGAGATTAGGTGATTTGTCAAGATCACACAGCTAGTAATTGCCGAAGCTAGGATTTAAATCCAGGTGTCCTGATGTTGCTTTTGTTACCGTTGCTACTTTGAATCTGCTTCTCCTCCTTCAAAAACCCTAACTCCTTGGAAGTCATTCATATTTAACATTAATTCCCCCCTTTTATGGTCATCTTCCAGCCTCCAGGCACTCTCTTGCATTCATTTAAAACCTGACTGACTCTTCCTCTCAATTATTCTTGCCATTATTACTGTTGTTGTTATTATTTTTGAGACGGAGTTTCGCTCTTGTCGCCCAGGCTGGAGTGCAACGGTGCGATCTCAGCTCACTGCAACCTCTGCCTCCCGGGTTCAAGCGCTTCTCCTGTCTCAACCTCTCGAGTAGCTGGGACTACAGGCACCTGCCACTATGCCCGGCTAATTTTTATATTTTTAGTAGAGACAGGGTTTCGCCATGTCGGCCAGGCTGATCTCTAACTCCTGACCTCAGTTGATCCACCCACCTCGGCCTCCCAAAGTGCTGGGATTACAGGTGTGAGCCACCGTGCCTGGCCATTTTTTTTTTTCCACTTTTTTACTTTTGTCATGTCCTACTTTATGTTTTATGATCCACCACTACAGCCTCTCCCTTGTGAAACCCTTAATTCAGAAGAATCTTTCCTCCTCTTTCTTTTGTGGGGGCGGGGGGAGGGCTCTCTCTGTCGCCCAGGTGGAAGTGTTGGAGTTCAGTGGCACAGCCATAGCTCACTGCAGCCACGAACTCGTAGACTAAAGTAACCCTCCCACCCCAGCCTTCAAGGTAGCTGGAACTAAGGACACATGTCACCAAGCCTGGCTTAGTCATCTTTTTAATTCTGTCTCTGGTTCACTATATCATAGCCACACTGACTTTTCTGTCCCTGTACAAATTAAATTCATTCCAGTCCCAGAATCACAGGGTCATTGCATTTGGTCTGGCTTCTTGGTTGGTATATTTTCCCTCTAGAACATGGCATGGCTGATTCCTTATCCAGGTTTCACTCAAATGTCTCCTCCATAGAGGCCTTCTTTGTTCATTCCAGCTAAAACAGATATGCCTCTCTCCTTCCCTATGCTTTGCTATAGTTCTGTCATCGATGTGGCATTTGTCGAAATTTGAAATCCTCCTATCTATGAGTTTATTGTCTGTTTAATTCCATTCACACTGTACCTAGGGCTATGGCTAGTGCATTTGTAGACACTGTTAAAAATGTATTGGCCTTTCGGCTGGGCGCGGTGGCTCATGTTTGTAATACCAGCACTTTGGGAGCTCAAGGCAGGCAGACCACCTGAGATCAGGAGTTCGAGACCAGCCTGGTCAACATGGTGAAACCCCTGTCTCTACTAAAATACAAAAATTAGCCAGGCATGGTACCCCTGCTAGTCTCCTGGCCTCAAGTGATCGTCCTGCCTAGGCCTCCCTAATTGCTGAGATTACACCTGTGAGTCACTATACCTGGCCTATTTCTTGAGGTGTTTCTTTCCCCCAGTTTTAGACGTTGTATATACTTTCTACTATGAACATTGAGGATTTGGTGTTGTAGACCTTATTCCAACACTCATAATTTCTACTCCCATTCATTTGCTAGCATGTGTTTAATTTTATAAAAAGGGAAGGAATCATTAAATAAGCTACTCTGTACTCATTCACCTGTTGTGTCTTGGACTTTAGAAATACTGATTATCTCACCCTTTTAAAAAGATTATGTGGAATTTGTTTCCTAATTTATTTAACCAATCCCCTATTGATGGCCTTTGGGGTTATATCTCATTTTTCAGTGTGTGTCTCAAATCTGTGTATCTCAAAACAATATGTAGTATTGCATACTTTTTTTTCCCTTTTTCTTTTTTATTTTTGAGACAGCAACTTGCTGTGTGTTTCCCTGGCTGGAGTGTAGTGGCACAATCATAACTCACTGAAGCCTTGACCTCCTGGTCTCAAGCATTCTGTCTGCCTCAGCTTCCCAACCAGCTAGGAGTACAGGTGCATGCCACCATGCCCCACTAAATTTTTCCTTTTTTTGTAAAGACAGGGTCTCACTAAGCTGACTAGGCTGGTCTTCAACTCCTGGGCTCAAGTGATCCTTCCACCTTAGTCTCCCAGAGTGCTGAGATTACAGGTGTGAGCCACTGTACTCAGCCAGTATTGCATACTTTAAGCTATGTATGTATCTTTGGTATATTCTTCTGCACTTTGTTATTTATTTTTATTTTTATTTATTTAGTTTTTGAGATGGGGTCCTGCTCTGTCACACAGGCTGGAATGCAGTAGCGTGATCTTGGCTCACTGCAACCTCCACCTCCCAGGCTCAAGCAGATCTCCTGCCACAGCCTCTCAACTGCTGACCTCAGGTGATCCGCCCACCTTGGCCTCCCAAAGTTCTGGGATTACAGGCGTGAGCCACCACACCCAGCCTGCAACTTGTTATTCTGAGTCAACATTATTTCCGAAATCCTCTGTATCATATGATACATGTAGACCAATTGATTCATGCTCATTGAGTATTAGTTTCCATTATATGTCTACACTGAAATTTTCTATCCAAACTCCCGTTGATAAACATTTAGGCTGCTTTTTAATGTTTTCCTCTAATACATTCCTTCTCTGGGTAGTCATCTGTGAGTCATCTTGTATGCAGGTTTGAGTTTCTCTAGAGAATGTATCTGTAATTGAAACAAATTATGAATTGTTGCTTCAGAGTATCACAACCATCATCTTCACCAGATATGGTCAAATTGTTCTCCAGAATGATTGGACCAGTTCACTGTCCCACCACATTCTCAACATCATTTGCATTGTCAGACTTTAAAACATTTGTCAATTACATAGATTGAAAATGATATGTACTTATGTTCCAATTAACATTTTTCTGATTACTGGTAAAGTTCATCTTTTCTTACACTTACTGGCTTCTTAGATTTTCTCCTGTTTTTCTGTTGGATTACTTACTTTTTTTTGTCCTATTGATTTATTGGACTTATTCTTATTCATACTTTTTGGTTTTTTTTTTTAATAAAGACAAGGTTTCACTTTGTTATCCAGGCTTTTGTCAAACTCCTGGCCTTAACCAATCCTCCAGCATCAGCCTCCCAAAGAACTGGGATTACAGGTGTGAGCCACAGCAAGCAGCCAGAATTCTTTATATATCATCTCCCAGTCTTTGGCAAGACTTTTAGTTTATTTATGGTATCTTTGAGGTACTGAAAGTTAAAATTTTAATATGATTGAATTTGTTAACTTTTTTCAAACCTTCAAAGGCTTCCTTTTTATGTGCTTTCCTGTTTCTGGATTACAAAGAATTTTCCTGTATTTTCTTCTAAAATTTTTAAAATATTGATTTTAATACTTAGATCTTTATTTCACCAACAAGTTTTTTCTTTGTTGTATGATATGAGGATCCAGTATTTTTTCTCTCTTTTTTTTTTTTTTTTCAATAGAGACAGGGTCTTTCTGTGTTGGCCAGGCTGGTCTTGAATTCCTGGCCTCAAGCCATCCTCCTGCCTCAGCCTCCCAAAGTGCTTGGATTACAGGCATGAGCCTCCCAAAGTGCTTGGATTACAGGCATGAGCCACTGTGCCTGGCTAAGATTGAGTATTTTTTCTCCAGTTGTCCCAGTACTATTAATAGTCTGTCATTTTCCCAATGAGTTGTTATGCCAAATTCCCCATACCCTTGCCATACCAAGTTCCAGTGTCGGAACTTGGGTCCAATTTCTGGGCACACTATTCTGTTCCAGTAGTGGGTTTATTTTTTGTTTTGCTTTGTTTTTCCCATTGCTGCTGAAATACTACAGTGTCTTTAATAAGTCTTGAAATCTGTTAACTCCCATACACCTCGTTTTTCTTCTTCAGAATTGTTTTGGCTACTCTATGAGACAGTTGGGAAATCTGAATCAGGAAAATTTGAATAGGAACTAGATATTAGATGCTACTGTAGCATTATTGTTAATTTTGTTAGATGTCAAAATGGCATAGTTATGTAAGAATGTCCGTATTTTAGAGATGCTTACCTAAGTATATTGGAGTGAAATGACATGAAGTCTGGGGTTTTAAAATACTTTAGCCAACAAAAAGGACAGGTTGGATGAATGAAGTAAGTGTGGCAAAATATTGGTCACTGTTGAATCTGGGTAATGGAGTAGAGGGTTTTATGAAATTACTCTATTTTTTATTATGTGTGGAAAATGTAAGAATTTTAAAATCAACTGTTCTTAGCTCCTTCCTTTTCTTTCTTTCTTTTTTTTTGTTTGAGACGGAGTCGCCCTCTGTTGCCAGGCTGGAGTGCAATGGCGCAATCTTGGCTCTCTGCAACCTCTGCCTCCCAGGTTCAAGCAATTCTCCTGCCTTAGCCTTCCAAGTAGCTGGGATTACAGACACGTGCCACCATGCCCAGCTAATTTTTTGTATTTTTAGTAGAGACAGGGTTTTACCATGTTGGCCAGGATGGTCTGTATCTCCTGACCCCAAGTGATCTGCCCGCCTTGGCCTCCCAGAGTGCTTGGATTACAGATGTGAGCCACAGTGCCTGGCCTCTTTTTTATTTTTGAGTAGTACTCCTTGTGTGCATGTACCACATTTTCTTTATTCATTCATTTGTTTGACAGACGCATAGATTGCCTCTAAATCTTGGCTATTGTGAATAGTGCTGCAATAAACATGGGAGTTAAGATATCTCTTGGACATACTGAATCTGTTGGCATATATACATAGTAATGGAATTGCTGGATCATATGATAGCTCTATTTTTAGTTTTTTGAGGAACATCTAAACTGTCCTCCGTAGCAGTTACACTAATTTACATTCCCACCAACAGTGTACCTAGGGTTCCCTTTTCTCCACATCCTCACCAGGATTCATCCTTATCTTTTGGATAAAAGCCATTTAAACTTAGGTGAGATGATCTCTCATTGTAGGTTTTGTTGTTTTTGTTTTTGAGACAGTCTCACTCTGTCACCCAGGCTGGAGTTCAGTGGTACAATCTCGGCTTACTGCAACCTCCGCCTCCCGGGGTCAAGCAATTCTCCTGCCTCAGCCTCCTGAGTAGCTGGGGTTACAGGTGCGCACCACACCACCACACCCAGCTAATTTTTGTGTTTTTAGTGGAGATGTGGTTTCACCATGTTGGCCAGGCTGGTCTCGAACTCCTGAGCACGTGATCCACCCGCCTCAGCCTCCCAAAGTGCCGGGATTACAGACATGAGCCAGCGGCCCCAGCCCTCATTGTAGTTTTCATTTGTGTTTTTCTGATGCTCAGTGATGTTGACCACCTTTTCATATGCTGTTTGCCATCTGTATGTCTTCTTTTGAGAAATATCTATTCAGATCTTTTGCCCATTTTTAAATTGGATTATCAGATTTTTTTCATATAGAGTTGTTTGAGCTCCTTATATATTCTGGATATTAATCCCTTATCAGATGGATAGTTTGCAAATATTTTCTGTCATTCTGTGGGTTTTCTCTTCACTGTGTTGTTTCCTTTTTTCTGCAGAAGCATCTTAACTTGATGTGATCCCATTTGTCCACTTTTGCGTTGGTTGCCTGTGCTTGTGGGGTATTACTCAAGAACTCTGTCCAGTTCAATGTCCTGGAGAGGCTTTCCAGTGTTTTCTTTCAGTAATTTCATAGTTTGAAGTCTTCAATTTAAGTCTTTAATCCATTTTGATTTGATTTTTGTATATGATGATTGATACGGGTCTAGTTTCATTCTTCTGCATATGGATATCCAGTTTTCCCAGCACCACTTATTTATTTTGTTTGCAGCAAAGAAAGAGTTTAATTGTCACAGGGCCAACCAAGTGAGGAAGACAGTAGATAATTCTCAAATCTGCCTCCCTGAGAATTCGGAGGTGAGGGTTTTTCAAGGGTAGTTTGGTAGGCAGTGGGCTAGGGAATGGGGAATGCTGATTGGTTGGGTCTTGGATAAAATCGTAGGGAGTTGCCCTGTCTTCTTGCGCTGACTCATTTCCTGAGTAGGGGTCACAGAACCGGTTGAGTCAGTTTCTTCATACGGGCTCCTGGTCCAAGTGGCACCAATTGGTCCATCAAAATGCAAGGTCTGAAAGATACCCCACCTACCAGTTTTATGTTTTACGGTAGTGATGTTATCTATAGGAGCAATTGTGGAGGTTACAAAATTCTTGTTACCTTTGGCTACATAACTCCTGAACAATAATTTTAACCTCGTGTAATTTTACAAAGATGCTTTTAGTCTCTGAGCAAGGAGTGGGTTAATTTTGGGAAAGGACTGTTATCATCTTTGTTTCACAGTTAAACTCTACCCTGAATTTCTCCCATAGTTAGCATTGCCAACACTCAGGAATGAGCAAAAAGCTTGTGAGGTTAAAAGCAAAGATAGGGCTAGGCGCAGTGGCTCACGTCTGTAATCCCAGCACTTTGGGAGGCTGAGGCAGGTGGATCACCTGAGGTCGGGAGTTCCAGACCAGCTTGACCAACATGGAGAAACCCCATCTCTACTAAAAATACAAAATTAGCCTGGCGTGGTGGCGCATGCCTGTAATTCCAGCTACCCGGGAGGCTGAGGCAGGAGAATTGCTTGAACCCAGGAGGCGGAGGTTGCGGTAAGCTGAGCTTGCACCTTTGCACTCCAGCCTGGGCAGCAAGAGCAAAAACTCTGTCTCAAAAAAAAAAAAAAAAAGCAAAGATGGAGTCACCTATGTCAGGTTTTGCTCACTGTTGTAATTTTTGCAAAGGTGGTTTCAAAAATATGCCTCTTTGGCATGTTGATTATTGTGAGCTGGTTATCCTGAGAAACTGCAGATACAGGAGTAGATCTGAAAAGCTGCCCTTTTTTAAGGGAATTGTACGTTTATAAAGGAGTATCTCTTTGACAGGGCATCTCCTCTGCACCAGGAAGAGAAGAAAGACTAAATCTCTAGAGACTATTAATGCAGAAGGCATCAACTTAAATCTGTACAGCAAACCTAACCTCTGCTTAAGGCACAGCACCATTTATTGAAGAAAATGTCTTTGCCTCATTGTATGTTGTTGGCACCATTGTTGAAAATGAGTTTGCTGTAGATGTATGGATTTTTTTCTGGGTTCTCTATTCTGTTCCACTGGTCTGTGTGTGTGTTTTTATGCCAATATCATGCTGTTTTGGTTATTATAGCTTTGTTGTATGAAGTCGGGTAATGCGATTCCTCCCTTTTGTTCTTTTTTCTTAGGATAACTTTGGCTATTCTGGGTCTTTGTCGTTCTACACAAATTTTAGGATTGTTTTTCCTATTTCCATGAGGAATGTCATTGGTATATTGATAGACATTACATTGAATCTGTAGATTGCTTTAGGTTGTATGGGCATTTTAACAATATTGATTCTTCCAATCCATGAATATGAATTATCTCTCCATTTTTTTGGTGTGTTATCTTCAGTGTCTTTCACCAATGATGGTTTTTTGTTTTGTTTTGTTTTGTTTTCCCACGACAGAGTCTCACACTGTTGCCTAGGCTATAGTGCAATGGTGTGACCTCAGCTCACTGCAACCTCCGCCCCCCGGGTTCACGCCATTCTCCTGCTTCAGCCTCCTGAGTAGATGGGATTACAGGCACCCTCCACCACACCCAGCTAATTTTTTGTATTTTTAGTAGAGACAGGGTTTCACTATGTTGGCCAGACTAGTCTCAAACTCCTGACCTCATGATCCACCCGCTTTGGCCTCCCAAAGTGCTGGGATTACAGGTGAGAGCCACCGCACCTGGCCAATAGTTTTTATTTTAGAGAACTTTCACTTAATTTGGTTAATTCCTAGATATTTAATTTTATTTGTAGCTGTTGTGAAGGGGATTACTTTCTTGATTTCTTTTTCAGATTGTTCACTGTGGGCATATAGCAGGCTTATTGATTTTTGTGTGTTGATTTTTGTATGCTGCAACTTTTGTGAATTATCAGTTCTAGTCATTTTTTGGTGGAGTCTTTAGGTTTTTCCCAAATATAAGATCATATCGTCTGCAAACAAGAAGAATTTGACTTCTTCCTTTCCAATTTGAATGCCCATTATTTCTTTCTCTTGTCTGCTTGCTCTAGCTAGGACTTCCAGTGCTATATTGAATAACAGTGGTGAAAGTGGGCATCCTTGGTGTGCTTCAGCTCTTAAAGGAAATCAGTTTTCCCCCATTCAGTATACTGGCTGTGGGTCTGTAGTATACGGCTTTTATTATGTTGAGGTATGTTCTTTCTATACCCAGTTTTTTAAGAGTTTTTGTCATGAAGTGATGTTGGATTTTATCAAATGCTTTTTCAGCATCAGTTGAAATGATTATATAGTTTCTGTCCTTCATTTGTTGATATGATATATCACTTTGATTGATTAGCATATGTTGAACCATCCTTGCATCCCCAGGATAAATCCCACTTGGTCATGATGAATGATGTTTTTATGTATTGTTGAATTCAGTTTGCTAGTATTTTTTTGAGGATTTTTACATCAATGTACATCAGGGATATTGGCCTGTAGTTTTCTTATTTTGATGTGTCTTTGTCTGATTTTGGTATCAGGGTAATACTGGCCCCATAGAATGAGTTTGGAAGTATTTACTTCTTTTCTGCTTTTTGGAATAGTTTGAGTAGTATTGGTATTAGCCACCTCCCCTCCTCCCCCTCCCCTTCCCTTTTCCCTTCCCCTCTCCTTCCCCTCCCCTCCCCTACCCTCTTCTCTTTTTTTTTTTTTTGTCTCTGTCTATTGCCCACCCAGACCTGGAGTGCAGTGGCGTGATCTCAGCTCATTGCAACCTCCACCTCCTGGGTTCAAGTGATTCTCCTGCCTCAGCCTCCCAAGTTGCTGGGATTACAGGCATGCACCACCACGCCTGGCTACTTTTTATATTTTTAGTAGAGATGGGGTTTTACCATGTTGCCCAGGGTGGTCTCAAACTCCTGACCTCAAGTGATCTGCCTGCCTCGTCCTCCCAAAGTGCTGGGATAACCACTGTGCCCAGCCTAGCCCTTCTTCAAATGTTCGGTAAAATTTAGCATTGAAGCCATCAGGTCTTGGGCTTTTTGCTGGGAGATTTTTTATTATGGCGTCAATCTTATTACTTGTTAATGGCCTGTTTAGGTTTTCAATTTCTTCATGGTTCAATCTTGGTAAGTTGTATGTGTCTAGGAATGTATCTGTTTCTTCTAGGTTTTCCAGTTTCTTGGTGTATAGTTACTCATAGTAGCCACTAATGATCCTTTGGATTTCTGCGGTATTGGTTGTAATGTCCCCTTTTTTCACATCTGATTTTATTTATTTGCATCTTCTCTCCTTTTCTTTTAGTCTAAAGGTTGGGTAAGGTTTTTAGTGGTCAGGATTTTTATTGGGACTGGTCACGCCGGCATTTTCTGCCTAGCATGTACCAAAAATCCATACTCAAATCATGGTGGAAGCAAGGCACCTCTTCTTATGGTGGCAGGAGAGATTTTTGTTTTTCCTAGAGCAGGAGTGGAAGTTTGTTTGTTTATTTATTTTTTGAGATGGAGTCTCACTCTGACGCTAGGGTGTAGTGCAGTGGCGTGATCTCGGCTCACTGCAAACTCCACCTCCCAGGTTCAAGTGAGTCTCCTGCCTCAGCCTCCTGAGTAGCTGGGATTACAGGCGCACACCACCAGGCCTGGCTAACTTTTGTATTTTTTTTTTTTTTTTTTTTTTTGAGACGGAGTCTCGCTCTGTCACCCAGGCTGGGGTGCAGTGGCCGGATCTCAGCTCACTGCAAGCTCCGCCTCCCGGGTTCATGCCATTCTCCTGCCTCAGCCTCCCGAGTAGCTGGGATTACAGGCGTCCGCCACATCGCCTGGCTAGTTTTTTGTATTTTTTTAGTAGAGACGGGGTTTCACCGTGTTAGCCAGGATGGTCTCGATCTCCTGACCTCGTGATCCACCCGTCTCGGCCTCCCAAAGTGCTGGGATTACAGGCTTGAGCCACCGCGCCCGGCCCCACTTTTGTATTTTTAGTAGAGATGGGGTTTCACCATGTTGGCCAGGATGGTCTCGAACTCCGGACCTCGTTATCTCCCTGCCTCGGCCTCCCAAAGTGCTGGGGTTACAGGTGTGAGCCACTGTGCCGGCAGGAAGTTTATTAAAAAGCTTTAGAGTAGGAAAGAAACAAAAGTGCACTTGGGAGAGATCCAAGTGGGCAACTTGAAGAACATGTGTCCAATTTTGATGGTCTTTTCAAAACACCAACTTGTTATTTTGTTGATCTTTTGTATTTTTTTTTGTTTCAATTTCATTTATTTCTGCTCTGATTTTTATTATTGTCTTCTAACTTTGGGATTGGTTTGCTCTTGCTTTTTTAGTTCTTTGAGATGCATCATTGTTTATTTGAAAGTTTTTTTTTTTTCATGTAGGCAGTTATAACTATAAACTTTCCTCTGAGTACTGCTTTCCCTGTATCCCACGGTTTTGGTATGTTGTGTTTCCATTATCATTTCTTTCAATAAATTTTTCAATTCTCTTCTTCATCTATTCATTGACCCACTGGTCATTCAGGAGTGTATTGCTTAATTTTCTTTTTTTTTTTTTTTTTTTTTTTTTTTTTTTTTTTTTTNCGCCCGGCTAAGTTTTTTGTATTTTTAGTAGAGACGGGGTTTCACTGTGTTAGCCAGGATGGTCTCGATCTCCTGACCTCGTGATCCGCCCGTCTCGGCCTCCCAAAGTGCTGGGATTACAGGCTTGAGCCACCGCGCCCGGCCCTATTGCTTAATTTTCATGTACTACATAGTTTCTAAAATTCCTCTTGTTATTGATTTCTGGTTTTATCCCAGTGTGGTCAGAAAAGATACTTGAATCAGATTTCGGTTTTTTGCAATGTTTTAAGATTTGTTTTGTGGCCTAACATATGGTCTGTCCTTGAGAATCATTCATTTGCTGAGGAGAAGAATGTTTAATCTGCAACCATTGGATGACATTCTCTATAAATATCTATTAGGTCCATGTGGTCTGTGGTGTGGATTAAGTCCAGTGTGTCTTTGTTGATTTTCTGCATTGATCTGTCCAGTAGTGAAAGTGGGGTGTTGAAGCCTCCAGCTATTATTATATGGGGTTTGCCTCTCTCTTTGATGCTAAAAATATTTTATATATCTGAGTGCCGCATTGTTGGATGCATATATTCAATTTTTATATTCTCTTACTGAATTGACACCTTTATCATTATATAGTGACTTTGTCTCATTTTATAGTTTTTGCTTGAAATGTGTTTTATTTAATATAACTACTCCTGTTCTTTTTTGGTTTCCATTGGCAGTGAATATCTTTTTCCATCTCTTTATTTTCAGTCTGTGTGTGTCTTTATAGTTAAAGTGTTTCTTGTAGGCAACAGATCATTGGGGCTTCTTCTTCTTTTTTTTTTTTTTTTTTTAATCCAGTCACTCTGTGCCTTTTGATTGAAGAGTTTAGCCCATTTATATTCAGTGATATTATTGATAAGTAAGAACTTTTATTCCTACCATTTTGTTATTTGTTTTCTGGTTGTTTTATGGTCTTTTCTTCCTTCTTTCCTTCCTTCCTGTCTTGCTAGTAGTAAAGGTGATTTTCTCTGGTGGCACGTTTTAATTTCTTAATTTTTATTTTTTGTGTATCTATTGTATGTTTTTAGATTCGAGGTTACATCAGGCTTGCAAATAATATAACCCATTATTTTAAACTGATGACAACACTGATTACATAAACAAACCAACAAGCAAAAATAAAACTAATAAAAACTCTACATTTTAACTTTGTCTCCCCACTTTGTTGTACTATGTCTTGAACAATTGTTATTGTTTTTGATTGTTTCATGTTTTTGTCTTTCTGCTGGATATGAGTAGTTTACATACCACAATTACAGTGTTATAATATTATGTGTTTTTCTGTATACTTACTATTACCAGTGAGTTTTGTACCTTTAGATGATTTCATATTGCTCATTAACATCTTTTCTTTCTGATTGAAGAACTCCCTTTAGCATTTCTTGTAGGACAGGTCTGGTGTTTATGAAATTCCTCAGCTTTTGTTTGTCTGGGAAAGTCTTTATTTCTCCTTCCTGTTTGAAGGATATTTTTGCTGAATATGCTATTCTAGGTTGAAAGTTACTTTCTTTCAGCACTTCAAATATATTCTGACACTCTTTCCTATCCTGTAAAGTTTCTACTGAAAAGTCTGCTGCCAGACATATTGGGGGCTCCATTATATGTTATTTGTTTCTTTTCTCTTCTTGCTGCTTTTAGGATTCTTTCTTTTTCTTTTTTTTTTGAGACGGAGTTTCGCTCTTGTTGCCCAGGCTGGAGTGCAATGGTGCGATCTTGGCTCACCACAACCTCCTCCTCCCGGGTTCAAGCGATTGTCCTGCCTCAGCCTTCTCGAGTAGCTGGGATTACAGGCATGTGCCACCATGCCCGGCTAATTTTGTATTTTTGGTAGAGACAGGGTTTCTCCATGTTGGTCAGGCTGGTCTTGACTTCTTGACCTCAGGTGACCCACCCTCCTCAGCCTCCCAAAGTGCTCAATTACAGGCGTGAGCCACAGTGCCTGGCCCAGGATCCTTTCTTATTCCTTGACTTTGAGAGTTTGATTATTAAATGTGTTGAGGTAATCTTCTTTGGGTTAAATCTGCTTGGTATTCTGCAACTTTTTTTTTTTTTTTTTGGAGATGGAGTCTCATTTTTCTTGCCCAGGCTGGAATGCAGTGGCACAGTCTTGGCTCACTGCAACCTCTGTCTCCCAGGTTCAAGCAATTCTCCTGCCTTAGCCTCCTGAGTAGCTGGGATTACTGGCGTGAGCCACCATCCCGAGCCCCATGTTCCATAACTTTCTTGTACTTGAATATTGGTACCTATTTCTGTGTCTTGGAAGTTTCCTGTTATCCCTTTGAATTAACTTTCTACCTTGCCTCTCCTCTCTACCTCCTTTTTAAGGCCAAAAACGCTTAGATTTGCCCTTTTGAGCCTGTCTTCTAGATCTTGTAGGCATGCCTCATTTATTTTTTATTTTTTTTTTCTTTTGTCTCCTCTGTTTTTAAATATCCTGTTTTCAAGCTCATTAATTCTGCCTTCTGCTTTATCAGTTCTGCTATTAAAAGGCTGATGCGGCTGGACACAGTAGCTCATGCATGTAATCCCAGCACTTTGGGAGGCCGAGGTGGGTGGATCACTTGAGCTCAGGAGTCTGAGACCAGCTGGGCGACATCATGAAACCCCATCTCTACAGAATATAGAAAAATTAGCTTGACATGGTGGTTTGTGCCTGTGGTCCCAGCTTTTTGGGGGGTCTGAGGGGAGAGGATGGCTTTAGCCTGGGAGACGGAGGTTGCAGTGAGCCGAGATTGCACCACTGCACTCCAGCTTGGGTGACAGAGTGACAGAACAAGACTCTGTTTCAAAAAAGGAAAAAAAAAGGGTTGGGCATGGTGGCTGACACCAGTAATCCCAGCACTTTGGGAGGCTGAGGCGGGTGGATCACTTTAGGTCAGGAGTTCGAGACCAGCCTGAACATGGTGAAGCCTCGTCTCTACTAAAAATACACAATTAGCTGGGTGTGGTGGTGCATGCCTGTGATTCCAGCTACTTGGGAGGGTTAGGCAGGAGAATTGCTTGAACTCAGGAGGCAGAGGTTGCAATGAGCTGAGATTGTGCCGTTGCACTCTAGCCTGGGCAACAAGAGTGAAACTCTGTCTCCAAAAAACAAAGACTGATGCATTCTTGAGTATGTCAGTTGCATCTTTCCACTCCAGAATTTCTGCTTAATTCTTTTTAATTATTTCAAGTATTTGTTGAACTTACCTGATAGGATTCTGAATTCCTTCTCTGTGTTATCTTGAATTTCTTTCAGTTTTCTGAAAACAGCTATTTTGAATTCTCTAACTGAAAGGTCACATATCTTTCTCTGCAGGATTGACCCCTAGTGCCTAATTTAGTTCATTTGGTGAGGGTATGTATTCCTGGATGGCCTTAATGCTTGTGAGTGTTCATTGCCATCTGTACGTTGAAGAGTCAGGTATTTATTATAGTCTTCACAGTCTGGACTTGTTTGTACCATTCTTATTGGAAGGCATTCCAAGTATTCAAAGGGAATAGAGTGTTGCGATCTATGTCATTGGTCACTGTAACCATATCTGCATTAGCGGGTACCCCAAACCCAGTAATGCTGTAGTTTTTCTACACTCATAGAGGTACCATCTTGGTGGTCTTGGATAAGGTCCAGAATTCTCTGTATTACCAGACTCTGTATTACCATTCTTTCTTCCCCTTTCCTCAGGTGGAGGAGTTGCTCCTGTGTCCACCAGCACCACAGGACCATGGGGGAGGGAGTATTGCCAGGGTACCACCAATGTTCACTTAAGGCCCAGGGCTCCTCAGTCAGCTTACGCTGCATGCTGCCAGGCCTGGGACTCACCTTCAGGGTAGTGGGTTCCCCTCTGTTCCAGGGGTAGGTCCAGAAATGCCATCCAAGAGCCAAGGCCTGGATTCATGGACCCCAATAGCCCACCTGGTACTCTTCCCCAGTGCAACCAAGCTGGTCCCTAAGCTGCAAGACAGAATCTCCTTTACTCTTCCCTCTCCTTTTCTCAAACAGTAGTCTCTCCTGGTAGCCACTACAGCTGTGAATATGCTGTGTCATACCTGAAGCCAATATGTCTCACAGTTTCACCTGAGGCCCATGGTGAGGCCCTGGTTACCACTGCTGATTATTCAGGGCTCAGGGCTCTGTAGTGAGCAAATCATGAATCCTAAATGGACTACTTTAAATAAGAAATTCTGTGTTGTTTTTTTGTTTGTTAGAAGTAGGATCTCCTGTTCTGTTGCCCAGACTGGAGTGCAGTGATGCAAATATAGCTCACTGCAGCCTCGAACTCCTGGGCTCAAGCAGTCCTCCTCCTTCAGCCTCCCAAGTAGATGGGACTACAGGCACATGCCACCGTGCCCCAATAACTTTTTAAATTTTTCTGTAGTGACAGAGTCTTGCTTTGTTGCCCAGACTGATCTTTAACTCCTGTACTCAAGCGATCCTCCTACCCAGGCCTCCCAAAATACTGGGATTACAGGCATGAGCCACCTGTATGTTTGTTTGTTTGTTTGTTTGAGACAGTCTCTCTCTGTTGCCTAGGCTGGAGTACAGCAGTGTGATCATGGCTCACTGTAGCCTGCCTCAGTCTCCTGAGTACTTGGGACTATAGGTGTGTGCCACCACTCCTGGCTAATTTTTTAAAATGTTTATTAGTCACAAGGTCTTGCTATGTTGCCCAGGCTGGTCTTAAACTCCTGGGATCAAGTGATCCTTCTACCTTGGCCCATCAAAGTGTTGGAATTTACAAGTGTGAGCCACCATGCCCCGCCAGTCTTTTATTGATTGCTGACATTTTTTTTTAGAAAACAGAGAATGTTCTTTACTCAGGTAATTTATTTTGTGTAAGACTAAACCTGTTAATGTAAGTTGTTATGTTTATTCAGAGTAACAACATTTTAACCATCACAATTTGTAATTTTGCTTTTTGAAAAATGTGGTGTCTAGGCCGGGTGCGGTGGCTCAAGCCTGTAATCCCAGCACTTTGGGAGGCCGAGACGGGCGGATCACGAGGTCAGGAGATCGAGACCATCCTGGCTAACACGGTGAAACCCCGTCTCTACTAAAAAATACAAAAAAAAAACTAGCCAGCCGAGGTGGCGGGCGCCTGTAGTCCCAGCTACTCGGGAGGCTGAGGCAGGAGAATGGCATGAACCCGGGAGGCGGAGCTTGCAGTGAGCTGAGATCCGGCCACTGCACTCCAGCCTGGGCAACAGAGCGAGACTCCATCTCAAAAACAAAAAAAAGAAAGAAAAATGTAGTGTCTAAGAGCATATTATTGGACTTATTACCAACTATACCACATGTTATTTTCTGTATCTTTCCCTCCAAGTAGGCTAACTTGAAGTTACATATTTATTTTTAATCAGGGTACCCTTAGTTATTTAGTTCACATTGAACCTTGAAAAGGTAATTCTTAATTTTATTATTTGAATGTGTAGTTCGGAAACTTAAGGGACAAGGGTAGGTGTTTGATTCTTATATTGTTAATTTTGTCTTTCCGATCATGATTCCTACTCTCTTTTTGCCTGCTAGGTACATATCGGTTGCTAATTGTGTTTTTGCTGTGGTGAAGTATTTGAAATGTTTACATATTATTTGTTGATTCTAAATAATTTAACACGTTTTTAATATAGTTGGTTTTTTTTTCCCTCTCTACCAGATCAAACTTGGACATAGATCAGAAGCTAAAGATGGTAAGTATTTCATGTAATCTGACAGATAGGAAAAGTTTTATCCTTTTTTTTAAAAAAGGACAGGGTCTTGCTCTGTCACCCAGGCTGGAGTATAGAGACACAATCATAGCTCACTGCAGCCTCAAGCTTCTGTACTCAAGCAATTCTACCACCTCAGCCTCCTGAGTAGCTAGGGCTATAAACATATGCCACCACTTGTGGTTAATGTTTTATTTTTTGTAGAGATGGGGTTTGGCTGTGTTACTCAGGCTTCTCTCAAACTCCTGGCCTCAAGCTATCCTCCGACCTCAGCCTCCCAAAGTGCTGGAATTACAGGCTTGAGCCACCATGCCCAGCATAAAGTTTTCATTCTCACTGAAGAAACTAGCAAAGTATTAATTAATAAGAGTTAGCAATGGTTCTGGATAGAGTTACTGCAGTGTCCCCGAAGAGTAAAGATAGATTCAGGATAGAGGAGTAGTATTTGGTGATTTTTACCAATTGGATGTTCAGAAAAACATTCTAAATCACCCACATAAATGGAAGGCAGCAAGCTTAATTAGTTTGTCTTTCTGTCTTCATTACGGTTTTACGTGTTACAAGCCATTGTTTTTTCTGTTGCTGAGTTTCTAATTTGAAAATTCAGGATACATTTTCATGAAAGTACATAAAGCTAACTATGGAATAGATATATGGGGAAAAGATTTCATTAAACTTTCTTCCAAAGTCTTATTTATTAGGAGTCATCATAAAATAGCTCTTCTAAAAGAGACCCATTGTCTGTGTAAGTGCCAATACTATATTTTTATTTTATTTATTTATTTTTGAGACAGTGCCATGCTCTGTTGCCCAGGCTGGAGTGCAGTGGTGCGATCTCAGCTCACTGCAACCTCTGCCTCCTGGGTTCAAGCCATTCTCCTGCCTCAGCTTCCTGAGTAGCTAGGATTACAGGTGCGTGCCACCACGCCCAGCCAATTTTTTGTATTTTTAGTAGAGATGGGGTTTCACCATGTTGGCCAGGCTGGTCTCGATCTACTGGCCTCAAGTGATCTGCCCACCTAGGCCTCCCAAAGTGCTGGAATTATGAGCCACCGCACCTGGCCTATATCTTATTTTTAATTTTGAAATCTGTCATTTGTATTGGAATATATACTGTCTTATTACTAGTTTGCTTTTAGCACAAACAATATGCCACTAACATTTGTAGGGCAAGAGTAGGGAAGCTTATCATCTATATGCTGCACACTTATATATGTTCTTAGTCTAATGGTCTTCAGATCCTGATATCCTATAGATAAAGTGAAATTTTTTTCACCATTTGTCATAGTCTTTGTTAAGCTATTTTTTTAAAAAAGCAATATAGGCCTGGTACGGTGGCTCACGCCTGTAATCCCAGCACTTTGGGAGGGTGAGGCGGGTAGATCGCCTGAGCTCAGGAGTTCGAGACCAGACTGGCCAACATAGCAAAACCCTGTCTCTAACAAAAGTACAAAAAATTAGCCAGGCGTGGAGGCACGCACCTGTGGTCCCAGCTACTCAGGAGGCTGAGGTGGGAGAATCACTTGAATCTGGGAGGTGGAGGCTGCAGTGAGCTGAGATCATGCCACTGCACTGCAACCTGGCTGACAGAGTGAAACCCCATCTCAAAAAAAATTAATAATAAAAATAAAGCAATGTAAAAGAACAACAGATTTCACATAAAAATTGTCAAAGTAGCCCTTATTTTTGTGTGGAATGTTCACTATTTTCTGAGGTGACTAACCTTTCTTTAAAAATATGTGTTTGTGGCTGGGTGCGGTGGCTCACACCTGTAATCCCAGCACTTTGGGAGGCCGAGGCAGGTGGATCACGAGGTCGGGAGTTCGAGACCAGCCTGACCAACATGGTGAAACCCTGCCTCTACTAAAAATACAAAAATTAGCTGGGCGTGGTGGCGCATGCCTGTAATCCCAGCTACTCAGGAGGCTGAGGCAGGAGAATTGCTTGAACCCGGGAAGTGGAGGTTGCAGTAAGCTGAGATCACGTCACTGCACTCCAGCCTGGACAACAGAGTGAGACTCCATCTCAAAAAAAAAAAATGTGTTTTTAAGGTTTGAGATTTCAGAATTACTCACATTTTGCTTTGCCTTTTTATATAGGTATAAATAGAACAGCCTTAAGAGAGATAAAATTATTACAGGAGCTAAGTCATCCAAATATAATTGGTGTGAGTATGATCAAAACTGTTACTGGGATTTGGGACTCTGCCTTTTCTTAATATAATGGATGTTGATTAAAGGCTCAGCAAGATGACTTGTTCTAGATGAGCCTTACAGAAGCTTAAAGGAAATACATTTCCTATCCCAGTTGTTTTGGTAGACGTTGTCTTTAAAACTATACCACTGATTAAATAAATGAAATATTGACATGTAGGCTAATTTTGTCAGAAATAATTTTGAAGTCTAGGGAGCTCTAGCATATAGTGGCTGAGAGTGTGAACCTGAATTCAAAACCTTTCTTTCTGCCTGTGTGAGACTTTGAGTGTGTTTACTCATAACTCCCCGGAGTCCCTGCCCCGTAGGGTAGTTGTGAGACTAGCCAATTGAACAGATGTATCTGGAATAGTGCCTGCCATGGAAAATGTATTCATTCATTCAATGATAGCCACTGTTATTTAGAGGAGTTCTTAAGAATCACATTTGGGACTTTTCTTTTAAATTGGAGACTGGAATGAGGTTTTCACTGGTTAATTTCTTAATTATAACTCCAAATATTTGGGGAAAGAAGTTGGGTATTTTTTTTAAGTAAAATTTAATATTTTTGTGCTTCAAAATACTAATTCCTTTAGTACTGTCCAAAAAAGGAAAATGTCAAATTAATCAAATGATTTAAGCTTTATAGGGAATTACCAACAGTTTAAATGCTTTTTAAATTTTAAAAAATTGCCTCAGTTGCTATCATACTGTCAGGTATTAAATAGTGAATCACATTTTAATTTTTTTACTTTGCAGCTCCTTGATGCTTTTGGACATAAATCTAATATTAGCCTTGTCTTTGATTTTATGGAAACTGATCTAGAGGTAAGATTAAGATTCCTGGAGAAATTCCTTTGTCCCAGTTTATCAAACAAGAACCTAAATACTTGTTTTCTACCTAAGAAGATACTGCTAGTAAAAGGAAAAAAAAAGCTTAATTTTGTTGAAATTTGGATATACTCTAAGTCAAAAGGATCTCTTGAGTTATTTTCTTCTAATCATTTAGTGATATTCCCAGTGTTACATACAAAGATTTGGATTTCATTGGCCTTTCTGCCTTCCAAGTTCCCATAGCTAGCTGACATCATTTTTGGAGAAATGAGCATTAGACCTATAAGTTTTTTTTTTTTTTTTTTTTTTTGAGATGGAGTCTTACTCCATCCTGGAGTGTAATGGCATGATCTCAGCTCACTGCAGCCTCCACCTCCTGGGTTCAAGTGATTCTCTCACTTCAGCCTCCCAAGTAGCTGGGATTACAGGTGCCAGCATGCCTGGCTAATTTTTATATTTGAAGTAGAGACGGGGTTTCACCATGTTGGCCAGGCTGGTCTTGAACTCCTGACCTCAAGTGATCCACCCTCCTCAGCCTCCCAAAGTGCTAGGATTACAGGCATGAGTCACCATGCCCAGCCAACGTATAAGAATTTTATTTCCGGACAGGTGCAGTGACTCACGCCTGTACTCTGAGCACTTTGAGAGGCCAAGGCAAGAGGATTGCTTAAGCCCAGGAGTTCAAGACCAGCCTGGACCACATAGTGAGATCCTGTCTCTACTTTAAAAATTATATTAAAAAATAAAGAAGCTTATTTCCATGTAACCAGAGTAATGTCATTCTTTTGAAAGCCAAGTTTGTTTTGTTTTTTGGTTTTTGTTTTTGAGACAGAGTTTCGCTCTGTTACCCAGGCTGGAGTGCAGTGGCGTGATCTCAACTCACTGCAACCTCTGCCTCCCAGGTTTAAGCGATTCTTGTGCCTCAGCCTCCCGAGTAACTGGGATTACAGGCACCCATCCCCATGCCCAGCTAATTTTTGTATTTTTAGTAGCGATGGAGTTTCACTTTGTTGGCCAAGCTGGTCTCAAACTCCTGACCTCAAGTAGTCCACCTGCCTTGGTTTCCCAAAGTGCTAAAATTACAGGTGTGGGCTACTGCACCTGGGCAAGTTTCTTTTTAAAAAATATAAAATTCATTAATATTAGTTGAATCTCAAAAATCGAATAATCCAAGGATATGGAACGGCTGGAAGTTTGTTGTTGGTTTTTTTGTTTGTTTGTTTGTTTTTTGAGATGGAGTCTCTCATTGTCACCCAGGCTGGAGTGCAGTGGTAAGATCTCGACTCACTGCAACCTCTGCCTCCCAGGTTCAAGCAATTCAACTGCCTCAGCCTCCCGAGTAGCTGGGGTTACAGGTGCCTGCCACCATGCCTGGATAATTTTTGTATTTTTAATAGAGACAGGGTTTCGCCATGTTGACCAGGCTGGTCTTGAACTCCTGACCTCAGGTGATCTGCCTGCCTCAGCCTCCCAAAGTGCTGGGATTACAGGCGTGAGCCACCTCGCATGACTGGAACAGCTGGAATTCTTTTTTTTTTCTTATTTTCTTTTTTGGGGGACGGAGTCTCGCTCTGTTGCCGTGGCACGATCTCAGCTCACTGCCACCTCCACCTCCCGGGTTCAAGCGATTCTTCTGCCTCAGCCTCCCGAGTAGCTGGGATTACAGGTGCCTGCCACCATGCCTGGATAATTTTTGTGTTTTTAGTAGATACGGAGTTTCACCATATTGGCCAGGCTGATCTTGAACTCCTCACCTCATGATCCACCTGCCTCAGCCTCCCAAAGTGCTGGGATTACAGGCATAAGCCAGCATGCCCAGCCCCAACAGCTGGAATTCTTATACACTGCTGGTGCGAAAGCAGTGAAATGATAAAGCCACTTTGGAAACAGCTTGGCAGTTTCTTATACAATTAAATACACACCAGCCAAATTAAAGCAAAAAAGATTTCACACAACACATTATCAGAAAGTAATAGGAACACACTAAATGCTCAGACTGGTGGTGATTGAGTCCATAGCCTATTGTGATAGGTCCTTCCAGCATCAGTACCACTAGTATTATGATCTATAATAGCATCACTAATATTGTGATTGATAATACTAATCAATAATCTTGTGATCTAGCAATACCTCTGCTAGGTATTTATCTAAAAGAAAGAGGCCGGGCACAGTGGCTCACACCTATAATCCCAGCACTTTGGGAGGCTGAGGCAGGCAGATCACCAGAGGTCAAGAGTTTGAGACCAACCTGTCCAGCATAGCGAAACCCCATCTCTACTAAAAATAAAAAAAAAAAAATTAGCTGGGCGTGGTGGCGGGTGCCTGTAATCCCAGCTACTTGGGAGGCTGAGGCAGGAGAATCAATTGAACCTGGGAGGTGGAGGTTGCAGTGAGCCGAAATTGTGCCACTGCACTCCATCCTGGGTGACAGAGTGAGACTCCCATCTCAAAAAAAAAAAAAAAGCCAGAATTCAGTTGGTACACAGATGTTGGGCTTTATTAATAATTGTCAAAACTGGAACAATCCAAACATCCCTCATTCTGACTGTACAAACAAACTGAAATACTACTCAGGTATAGAAACAAACTATTGATAACTGCAACAACATAGATGAATCTGAAATGCGTTATGCTAAGTGAAAGAAGCCAGGCTAAAAAGACTATGTATTGAATCATTTCATTTCTATGATATTCTGGAAAAGGCAAAACAAAAGGAATCAGAAACCAGATCAGTGGTTATGGGAACTTTGGGGTAAAGGAAAGGAGTAAGTACAGAGGGGCCTCAGGGAATTTTGGGAGGTTACGGAACTATGCTTTGATTATAGTGGTGGTTACATGACTGGATGCATTTGTCAAAACACATGGAACTATACACTAAAAAGGATATGCTTTACCTTAAATCTGATTTTAAAAAAAGAAAAGGGGAACTTTTAGTTCCTAACTGGTAAATCTAGAAATAAACTGGCATTAGGCACAGCTCACAAATAATGCCATCAAAACTCAGTCTTACACTTTAACTCAGCTCTGTTTTCTTCTCTGTTGCCTTCTTCATGTGTACAGTTCTCAATATGGTGTTCCAGATACTTCTAGGTATATGTTTGTAGAGTTTAATAATACCTGAGGAATGAAAGTGCTTTCTTTTCTTTGATTCTAGCACACTTGTCTTGTATCCCTGAACCAGTCACTTGACCAGGAGACTGCAGTGTGATAATGGGGATGCCTGGGTCATGTGCCTACCTCTGGAGGCCTTAGGTTGGCTCAGTCCTACCTTAACCATATGGACTAAGCTGAGAAGAGATGGCTTCCCAAAGGAACACTGAATGCTATTGTTAGAAGCATTTAGAAGATGCAAGCAAAAACAACAGGTGTTTGCTACTTTCATGCGAAAGCAGTAGAGGACAAAGTACTGCTTTCTTTCCAAACCAGAAATGCTCTCCCTACCCATCTAACTCTGGAGATTCTGACAGTGCTTCCTGAGGAAACTTAGATAACCTCTCTTGAGAGTCTCCTGTATTGATACTTATATTTTAAGTCTATAAATTGTTTTATATGGTAGCGTTTATTTGAAATAATAAAGGGTACCTGTATATTGTATACTTGCTTTACAGGTTATAATAAAGGATAATAGTCTTGTGCTGACACCATCACACATCAAAGCCTACATGTTGATGACTCTTCAAGGATTAGAATATTTACATCAACATTGGATCCTACATAGGGTAAGGTTTTTAATATTGCTTCTTTATAGCAGTCAAGTTTTATAGAGCCAATTTAGTACATAATGGCCTGAACATGTAAATTGTTTAACAATATGAATTTATAGCTGACCGTTTTATCCCATCTTTTACCTATATATTGTTCTCTTCAGTTGTTCCAGCAGTTGGTGCTGTGAGGACTCCATATTACTTTGTGAAATTTAGAACTAGAAGAGATCCAGTCCTTCATTTTTTTTTTTTTTTTTGAGATGGAATCTTGTTCTGTCACCCAGGATGGAGTGTAGTGGCACCATCTTGGCTCACTGCAAGCTCCGTCTCCTGGATTCACGCCATTCTCCTGCCTCAGCCTCCCGAGTAGCTGGGACCACAGGCGCCTACTACCATGCCCAGCTAATTTTTTGTATTTTTTTAGTAGTGATGGGGTTTCACTATGTTAGGCAGGATGGTCTCAATCTCCTGAACTGGTGATCTGCCCGCCTCGGCCTCCCAAAGTGCTGGGATTACAGGCGTGAGCCACTGTGCCCAGCCCCCTCATTTTTTTTTTTCTTTTTTTTTTTTTTTTTTTTTTTTTTTTTTGTTTTTTTTTTTTTTTCCTGTTT